>NW_019397086.1:120818-126272 GCF_000591075.1 Eurytemora carolleeae
GACTTTTTAAAGTTAAACTATTTCAGAGTTTTCTGGTTGTCACTGCAATATTAGTGTGGCAAGTTAAAAGAATGGCAGTGGTTATAGACGGCGGCGTATTGATTACAAAACACCTTTTTTAAAGTTAATTATTGAATAAATCTACAAAAAAAAATAGTATTTTTTGTGAAAATTCACTAGTGGGACCCAAATCAGTTATTTTTTTCATTTTCTTCGAGAGACACGAATAATATAGATAAGCAGAGATCGACAGACAGAATATAGATAAGCAGAGATCCACAAACAGAATATCGATAAACAGCTAGAGATCGACAGACAGAATATAGATAAGCAGCTAGAGATCGAAAGACTGAATATTGATAAGCAGCTAAAGATCGAAAGACTGAATATAGATAAGCAGCTAGAGATCGAAAGACTGAATGTAGATAAGCAGATAGAGATCGACAGACAGAATATTGATAAGCAGCTAGAGATCGAAAGACTAAATATAGATAAGCAGCTAGAGATCGACAGACGAAATATAGATGAGCAGCTAGAGATCGAAAGACTCAATATAGATAAGCAGCTAAAGATCGACAGACAGAATATTGATAAGCAGCTAGAGATCGAAAGACTAAATATAGATAAGCAGCTAGAGATCGAAAGAAAAAATATAGATAAGCAGCTAGAGATCGAAAGACTAAATATAGATAAGCAGCTAGAGATCGACAGACAGAATATTGATAAGCAGCTAGAGATCGAAAGACTAAATATAGATGAGCAGCTAGAGATCGAAAGACTGAATATAGATGAGCAGCTAGAGATCGAAAGACTGAATATAGATGAGCAGCTAGAGATCGAAAGACTGAATATAGATGAGCCATAAAAAGGGATAAGTAGAAACTAAGCGCTATTGAGATATTAGGACAAAGTTAACAGACAGTCTTGATTCAGGACGGATAACATTATATTATACATATCAAATTCACAATTTGATGGATGTATGGAAAGATAGATTAATAGAAACCTAGATAGATAGATTACTATCCGCTAAACCCTACTATTTCTTAGTTCAAAGTACTGCAGATTACTGCTGTACGCACCAACAGCTTAGTTTAGGGCGAGAAAGATATATATATATATAGATATAATAAAATATAGATAGATAGATAGATAGCTACATAGATAGATAGATAGAATTATATAGATATCTTCTTAAAATAAGTTCAAACATTTTCTATTGTTTATTTAATATTGTTTATTACTAGATATATATATAATAAAAAGATAGCTATATTACCAATATGAGTGATTTTAACATCTGTGAAGATATTGCTGCCATCAGAGCTGCGGACTATATAATTACTAGGACTGTGTGTTCTTAGGTAGTTGGACAGATCACCCTGATTTATAATTATTATTATTATTATTATTATTATTATTATTATTATTATTATTATTATTATTATTATTATTATTATTATTATTATTATTATTATTATTATTATNAGTTGGCTAATATTAGCAATGATAACAATAATAATAATAATAATAATAATAATACTTGTAGCAAGATCCCAACGCATATCTGTGACCCCTGTATTAGTACAGCTAGAGTTACTGCTCGCATAGCTGGGTAGGTCATCACAGTCAGGTAAACGGAAGTGCCCACGTGAGTTATAAAACACACCTGGAAAAATAGATAAATATTCTGCAAAACTGTGATGGACAACATGATAATCAAACTTTTGTGTATCACACCCTGACTAACCAGGGCTAGATGCACGCTAAACTAAGCTTACTGTGCACAATGCTGTAAGCTGAAGTACTCTAACTGAAATAATAGCGGGTTTAATTGAAGAGTGGATGTACTTGGTTTAATAAATTTAAATTTAGTCGTGTTTTGGTTTAAATTCAATAATCTTAACTTATAGACAAGTAAAGTAAAAAAGAAAAACAAAAAACGTTTAATGGTGAGGCAAGGACACAAAGACCGAAGTTTTTAATTAGTGTGCGCACAAAAGAAACCCAAAACAATATACCCCCCCCCCCCCACCCCTTAATTCTTTTTGGGAAAATAACTGCCCATTCATGATTTGTTGATCCTTGAAGTACTCGAGAGCAAAGATGAAAGTTGGCCTGTTATCAATTTAAACTTGTTTTATCCAACAAAACTTTACTTTCAAACAAAATCTGTAAACTTCAATCTAAACCAGGAAGAAAAATAAATGAGCCACTGAACCATTTAACTTAGATTAAACCTTATAAAGAACTAAAACCAACAGCAGTTTACTTAATTACATCATTAAAGGGTTTGTTCACCTAATTACAAAATACATAACATCACAATATTTGAAATTGATAAAACATAATTTACAAGAAATTGCTGAATATCAAAAGATGACTGGATGAATTTAAAAATATTGGAATGAATAAAGAGGATGAATCATGAAGGTCTGAATTGATAAATGTTGTATGTATAAAGATATGAATGAATGAATGAATAGATGAATAAAGATATGAGAAAAAAAATTTCAATTGAGAAATGTTGGATTAATAAAGATATGAAAAGATGAATGAATGAATATGAGTAGGAAATATCGTAGCAATTTACTACATATTTGAATAAAGATATGAAAGATGAATGAATGAATAGATGAATGAATGAATAGATGAATGAATGAATAGATGCATAAAGATATAAAAAGACATGAATTAATAGATAGATGAATAAAGATATGAAATGACATGAATGAATGAATAGATGCATAAAGATAGGAAAAGATGAATGAAAAAATAGATAAATAAAGATATGAAAAAATGAATAAATGAATAGATGAATAAGATATGAAAAGATGAATCAATGAATAGACGAATAAAGATATGAAAAGATGAATAAATGAATAGATGAATAAAAGTATTTCTTCCAACCGGATATTTGTAGAATCATGGTATACAGACATAAATGCATATTTCTAGCTGCATTAAGTTTGACATCTCTGGGAATATAGGAGGGGGGGAGTTATGCTGATGGGGGTGGGAGGTATACCAGGGCTGGCAGGTCAAACCACCCTACAATTAAATCTCGTTCAAAATATTTAGTGAACATTCCTCTTATTTTTAGGGGGAACTAGTTCATTTCACATTTTAATAGGTCTCTTTAATATTGTAAGAAAACTGTCCTATATTGTTCTTGAACATTTGGGTTAATATCCCTTAGATAATTTCCAGATTATCTCTCTAATAGATAACTGTATGTGGCTAATATCCATCCTTTACAACTTTTCAGAGAAAATAAACTTTTTGTTTGGAAAACTTTGTTCATTTTGTTTTGTTTTTGTTTTACATACCTTTGTTATGTTTACAGTTCCTTGGTAGAATCTTCCGTTACCCTTCACACAGTTCGCTGATAATAATAATATCAATAATTAATAATAAATGAATAAATGAATAGATGAATAAAAGTATTTCTTCCAACCGGATATTTGTAGAATCATGGTATACAGACATAAATGCATATTTCTAGCTGCATTCGCAACAGATCATATTCACATTTGAATTTAACAGAAACCAAACTTGGAGAATTTTTAAAGGAGGGTTGATAGGATGAAAGAATGAAGAGGATGAAGAGGATGAAAAGGATGAAGATGATGAAGAGGATGAAAATGATGAAGAGGATGAAGAGGATGAAGAGGATGAAGAGAATGAAGAGGATGAAAAGGATGAAGATGATGAAGAGGATGAAGATGATGAAGAGGATGAAGAGGATGAAAAGGATGAAGAGGATGAAAAGGATGAAGAGAATGAAGAGGATGAAACGGATGAAGAGGATAAGGAGGATGAAAAGGATGAAGAGGATGAAGAGGATAAATAGGATAAATAGGATGTAAAGGATGAAAAGTATGAAGAGAATGAAAAAATAAAGAGGATACAAAGGACAAAGAGGATCAAGAGGATCAAAAGAATCAAGAGGATTAAGAGAAAAAAGATGATCAAGAGGATCAAGATAATTAATAATTACCTTTTTTCTTTTTGCTTAGAATCATTTCCCACTCAGAATAGCAAAAATGTTGCCTAAATAAAACTGTTCAATCAAGATATCTTTGATGATTTACCGTGTGAAGGAGAAGTTCTGAATTGTGTTATATCAATAAGAGATTCAGTGAAATATATTCAGCTTAACATTTCATATTCTTTAACTGCTGTTAAGTGGACGTTCAAGGGCAGACTAACCAATATCTCAGGGTAAAAAATTTAGATTTTGACTACGAAGAGGATAACTAAACCCAACGATGTTCAAACAAAGATTTAAATGTCAGACATGAAATTCATACAAAGTTTTGATGGTTTACGAAAAAAGTATTCAAATAAATAATTAAGTAAACACTTCTGATTTTAGATAATCTCTCATAAATCTCTCTGATAAAATAACTGAGTTCTTGCCACAAACTCAAGCTTTCCAACCCCTATATCTTTGCAACTTCATAGTTTAAACCTTCAAACTTTAACTATTTAATCTAACATAATTTACAGCTCGAAATATTGAAGGTCTACGACATCAGGTTACAAAGGTAAAACTATTAAAAAACAGAGTTTGTGGCAAGAACTCAGTTCAAACTTAAAAATAATGAAATGTAGTTCAGCTGGGTAGAAATGGTTAAACTACTGCTGTAGTGTGAAAGAGAGAAGTAGTTCAGCTGGGTAGAAATGGTTAAACTACTGCTGTAGTGTGAAAGAGAGAAGTAGTTCAAGAAATAGTTCAACCAGCAATACCTGGTCTAGCTATAGTGATACCTGAGAGCTATACAGTCCTCGTAACAGATAGGTAAACCGGCAGCTACTCCCTTCTCCATTATACAGCTTGGGAATGCAAACCGGCATAGTACAGTCTTAACAAATAATATTCATTATCTAATGGTTACCTACAAAGGATGAGACTGAAAAGACGACCTAAGACTATTAAAATACAACGATCCTAAGGATAACTTTAGTCTTCTGCCTTGAAAGTAGTCTTTTTTAATAGTTTATTATATGATTAAGCAAAAAAGAAACAAGATTAAAGTTTCAGGGAATCATTATTATTAAAAAATGTTACTCAAAAAATCAATGAAAAATTTGCTTTGTTAAAAAGTTAACAAAATAAGCTCATTGAAAGAGTTTCAGTTGCAAACAAAGTTTTCAAGAAATCCCGTAAAATCCCTTTAAATATTAAAAGTTTACTTTGTAAAGTTTCTTAGCTCGCTTATCTGACAGATAATGTTAGTTACAGTTTAATTATTTTCCACTTACAACTTTTAATCCTTCTGTAACAACAAGAATTTAGACACTTTAGAAACAGATTTTAAACAATTTTTCTCAGAACTTGTTTTACATTTCTTATGCATCTAAAACCTATTTAAGTCTTTTAAGCGTAAACAGATTTAGAAATAATCTCAACTAAACAAGAAACTAGGGAACTAGTTCATTTCACATTTT
>NW_019397086.1:126407-133574 GCF_000591075.1 Eurytemora carolleeae
GAAAAGTATACTGAACAGAGGCTAGATAAAACAGTCAAAGTTTGAATTATGAAAGGTTTACACTATCAGGTTGGAAAGGGACTAAAATATTTGAGTTTTTTGCAAGACCTTAGAAAGCTGGCTTCTTTTTGTCAAAATACAAATTGTGTGATTTCAATTTTTCTAGAAATTAGATATTCTTTAATTTGTAGGTGTTGATTAACACTAGAATACATCACTAATTATTTTATGTTGCAAAAAAAGGACGCCCTGAATACCATTTTTATCTGAACATCCTGTGGTCTTATCTAGTTTATCAGTGGAAATGCATCTGATTGCGAATTGAAAATCCAAACATGGTAAATTGGTTTCCTTCCATAGTTTATCTTTCTATACACAAAACCGAAGAAATATACATTCTGAGATAAGTTGAATGCATACAGGATACAGGATACAGGATACAGGATACAGGATACAGGATACAGGATACAGGATACAGGATACAGGATGTAGGATACAGGATACAGGATACATGATACAGGATGCAGGATACAGGATACAGGATACAGGATCATGCTTTAAGACTTTCTCATATGTAAAAAAAGGAAGAGAAAAATTGAGACTTTGAGTTCGTTGAAATCTCTATTTGTCTGTTCTATGACCTGAGCAGCTGTCCTGCAAGGTTCCTGCAGCTTGTCGATTAGTTCCTCCTGTAGTCCACTAGTAATCTCTTCATTTAACCAACCACCAGCATTATCCTAGATATTAACTCATTAATGCCAATTAGGTAGTTTCTTAATTAAAATGATCTTTAAATTCAACGGGCATGGTGTTGCATTAAAAGGCTCGAAAACATCAACCTTTGTTAAAGGGCACCCTGTACATTTACAAATAGATATGTTTTTCTTCAAAACAAATCCAGCGTCATTGTTCACATGAAGGGCCATAAAGAAGTCTTAACAATTAATTGTTTAAAAATGTGAAACATTCCTGAAAGCGTTAATAAATTCTGCATTTTATTCTCACACTTTGTTCCGAATTTCGAACACTTTGTTCATAATTTAGCACACTTTATTCCGTATTTCGCACACTTTGTTTCGAATTTCGCACACTTTGTTCATAACTTCGCACATTTTATTTCGAATTTCTAACACTAAGTTAAAATTAGTACAAATCAATCAAAATTTTGCTTTGCCAGGCTTATACAATCAAAATGATGAACATTTTTAGTTAAAAAGATAAATTATCAGATTAAAATGAGTTATTACTGAAGCTTATATTTTTGAATGAATTCAATACATTACTAATCTAATCAATTCATAGCTTTCGTCATTTTCATATTTAAACCAATTATGAAGTTATGAAATTATGAAATTATGAAATTATGAAATTGGTTTCAAATTCATCAGCAAATTGTCTTTCATGGAAAATCTGTAAAATTAATAACAAAATTATTTTGGAATATTTTTCAGCTTTGAAATAATTTTAAATGCATTTCCAAGCATGGCTTCTGTAGTTACATTATAAAAACTAGAGGCAATTGATTGATTTCTGTAATATTTATATTTTATACAATTACGAAATTGGTTTAAGATTCATCACCAAATTGTCTTCCAAGGAAAATGTTGGAAGCTAATAATAATCTATTATTTTTTGATGAAGTGTTTATTGCATAATCAATCTATATATAATAATAAACTAAACAGAAGGATAAGGTCAAATTTAAGCAAAATTACTGGTTTGAATTTGTAACCGTGTAGTTCCTCTAGTTTTGATTTCACGCACATGCTTGGGAAAAGCTAATTTATTTGGTTTGCATGTTAGAAATTCAAAACATTTTTGTATTTTTTCCTAAATACCTACTAAATACCTACTCAATACACTCAATACCTACCCAATACCTACTCTATACCTACTCTATACCTACTCTATACCTACTCAATACCTACTCAATACCTACTCAATACCTACTCAATACCTACTCAATACCTACTCAATACCTACTCAATACCTACTTAATACCTACTCAATACATTTAATACCTACTCAATACCTACTCAATACCTACTCAATACATACTCAATACCTACTCAATACCTACTAAATACCTACTAAATACCTACTTAATAACTACTCAATACCTACTAGATTTACGTGACATAAGAACTTGAAAGAAAAGGCTACATTCATTATCCTAAAATACCTGTGAGATATCAAACCAAACCAAACCTCTTCCTTGGAGGTGACTTCGGCAAACCTAGAAAAAAAATATTTAAAAAATTTCCATTTTTCATTTTATGATCAAAATTTAAAAGCTCACTTCACACTTGAAGATTTTGTTTGTTTTTGATGTAGAACAATTGGATTTAGTCAAAGTAAAAACTGATTTGGTTTATTTCAGTTTAAGACTGATTTGGTTTGGTTCAGTTAAAGTCTGATTTGGTTTGGTTCAGTTAAAGTCTTATTTGGTCTGGATCAGTTAAAGTCTGATTTGGTTTGGTTCAGTTAAAGTCTGATTTGGATTGGTTCAGTTAAAGTCTGATTTGGTTTGGATCAGTTAAAGTCTGATTTGGTTTAGTTCAGTTTAAGACTGATTTGAATTGTTTGAGATCAAGTCTGATTTGGTTTGGATCAGTTAAAGTCTGATTTGGTTTGGATCAGTTAAAGTCTGATTTGGTTTGGTTCAGTTAAAGTCTGATTTGGTTTGGTTCAGTTTGCTTTTGTCAGCATAATTCATAAAAAGATTGGTTCGGTAAAAGTGATTTATTCTGACCTTTCCTGAGTATGGAGCACAATACCCTCCAGCAGCACCTTCTAAAATATTAATTTCTTTAGATTATATAAATATTCTGGAGGTACACTCCCCCTACCCCTCTTTAAAATAAAGTGGGGGGGGGGCACTTCTTTAGTGTTGTCCCTTCTAATTTACGCTAAAAATTCAAGAGCTTTATATAAAGATATCAAAATCCAAAAGCACTTTAAAGCGAATTACTAAATTTAGAATTCATAAAATCAAATCTAGCTTTTTGGCCTATAAACTAAAGGCCCGATTTCAGCGTTCCATTTGAAATAAAAAATATATGTAAATGGTATAATGGACATCAGAAGCATATATTTTACATTTTGATTTTTACTTCAATTTAATCCGTTTAATCTATATAATTCTCTATATAATTCTAAAATACGCAGGATTAAAAGTATAAGTTTTCAGAGGCTTAGTTTGTTGATTCTAAAAATTTATTTAAAACTTACTAAAATTTATACATTTAAGCAGAGAGTTAAGTTTAAACATTTTATTTTGCGGAAACACATTTCATATTCTTGAATTATGAATATTCTATTTTTTCTTTAAATTTGGACAGAACCATCTCAGAGTTTGAAATCCTTCTCAATCTTTTATCCAAATCTTTATTTTAGATAATAAAGATCCGACAAGAATGTATTGATATTCATGTATCCACATATTTAAATATATTTACATATATAATCTCAAAATGTCCATATATATTCAAACATATAAGTACATTTTTTTGAAATATATTTTTAAACTTTTGTTTCTTTAACTGAAAAAATTTAAAATTTACCCTTAAAAAAATCATTGAGAATTTTCCCAACTACTTCATAAAAACGAAAGCTCTTTATTGTTAAAAAAATGTAAATGTCAAAAAAAGTATTTACGAGTTCAATTTTAGAGTCATTAAAAACTCTTTGAGCAAAGTTTTTGGTGAAATTTATTGAGAAATTTTGTAATTCTAGTGAGAGAGTGTAGAGTTGGGATTTGTTTACAAACGATCTAAAACTTAAACCATTGTAAGTTATTTGACCATTACTTGTCCTACCGAGACAAACTACGAATTCCTGATGGATTTATGTGTGGATTGAGAACTGATAAACTTGATGCAACTCATTCAGATCAAAGATACTGGTAGTCTTGGACGATTCGGGCAACCACTTCCTTGGGGTGGGGGGGCAGAACATTAAACATTTTATAGGGTGGCCGAAAAAGCATGATTGTTAATTTTCCTTCTTTTTGAAATCGTCTCTCGAGATTTTCATTGTAACATCCGTGGTTTTAGACTCTACAGACTTTTTTTTAAACAACAATGCCGAATAAAAATCTGTGGCCCGTCGAAAAAAAAATTAGACCCCTCTGTGGTTTATTTTAGCAACAAACATCCACGGGATTGTTCTTGGCTGAGGTTAAAAGTTTCCCGGCAAAGCTGGGTTCTCAAGCTAATACAGTTTAAAAAATGTGTGTTTGAACCCTAGACCCCCCAATCCTAATTCTTTTCTATTAAAATCCCACCTTGGTGTTCCTGCTCTGCTCGTTCCACATAGATCATAAAACTTTTTGTATCCTGAACAATACATTCAAAATTATATATTTGTATCATTAAACATTTGCAAAATTAAACGTTTGCAAAATCAAAAATTCGCAAAATTAAGCATTGCAAAATTCAAACATGGGTAAGTAATTGGGTAAGTACTAAGTATACCTGGGTAAGTGTATCGGTCAGTTGGTTCATGGCACTGCAGGTGTAGTTCCCGGTCTCCTCCGCAACTATCCTGAGCAAGCTCCTTGAGTAGTAGGAGAACGGTTTAGATTCAACGCCTTTCTCAATCTAGAAAAACAACAAGAATATTTATCAAATTAAAATACAATTCTTAAATTGTTTTAAATATATTCTACATTCTGCAAAATATGCAGTTTACATATTTTTTTCTGATATAACACATGCAGTTATTAGACTTTTTTAGCGATTTGATAATATTTCACTAATTTCTGGATGAACAGTTTAGTTCAGTAAAGTACTGTACAGTAGACTGCAGTACAGTACAGGACATTGTTTAATGTTCTGAAATATATTTTACAAAATATTGCAATTTTAACAATGCACATTGATACCAAACAAACGAAACTGATTATCTAGAAAAAAGTTGTTGCAAGATCTGAATTTTAATATATGTTTTAGCTGTGATCATGGGATGCAGGGTAATATCTATTCTACGATTGTTACAACTAAACACGACAGTTCTAATTAAATACAATTTAATCTAAAACTATATACAAGATGCAAAGCAATGAATATTTTTAAAGTTAAATCTCTAAGTTGGATTCAATGTAAATGCCACACAGCTCTGTATGTATTTACGGATAGTATAAAAGTGGTTCATTTTCATAAAACTTTAAATACAAACTCCGCATCAGGAATGACCTGAGCCGAGTACAAAGGAACTGATTACTGGGCTCAAGCTTTCATTTTTAATCCGTATATCTTTGCCAGCTTTTGTCAGAGATTAAAATATCAAAAGTTTACAACATCCGGTTGCAAAGATGTAGGGGCGAACCATTTGCTTAAAGGGCGAGTATTCAGTTTGCTTCAAGGGGTAAATTTGAACAACAGAATATTTTTGGGTAAAACATGATTCATATTTAAACCAGTTGCATGATCCGAGCCAGTGCAACAGGTGAATTCAGTTGTACAGTCCAGTCTGGACTACCAGATGTAGAGTTGACCCAGCATATTTCATGCAACAAATGTAGCCTAGCAAGATCTACAGCATGATAATCTTATAGCATCATCGCGGATTTTTGAAAATTATTCTTAATTTTCTGTGTGCAGTTTCATCTTTTGACTGTGGATGAAAATGATTTTAAATATAAAAAATGAATGCATAAATTTGATGAATGTATAAATGAAAGGATTTAAGATGGGTGAATGAATATTGGAATGAAGATCATAGAAGAATGAATTTCCAGATTCAACAAATGCCAATTAATCTGAGTCTATGGCTGTTTCATTCTGATGGTAATTAAATGAACTGTTTCAAGTGTTCTTCCATTTCAGATTTCCAAGGGAACCCATTAACCTTTATCTCATCAATAAAATAGAAGATATCTTCGTTTTTCTGGTTTGAAAAGTGTTTAATTCTAACAATTTCCTCCGCTATTGTTTCTATAACAGATGCCAACAAAAGTTTCCGATCTCTTCATCTTTAAAATCCATTAAATTAAAGTCTGCTAGATCAAGTAATCAAAGTTTTAAATATCAATAATTTACACCATCAGGTTGCAGTGATATAGGGATTAGAAAAGGTTGGTTTGTGGCAAGGACTCAATTCCGTTTACAGTAAACTCAAATTCACTACAAACCTAAAGAAGGTAAGTCTATAAATTGGCGGCCTGCAGAATCTGTGAATTTATTCATCTTTAGACGTTGAAATCTATGCTTGAAACAGGACCTTGATACTAACATTATAAAACTGCATCAATTCAAGCAATTGCGCTTTTTTATCTAATACAATCTCATCCCTTTTTCAACCCGTGAAACATGTGGAGGGTAAAAATGAGTGTTTTGAACAATCGATAGGATCAGTTAGCCCAGACAAGGGATCAGATTATGGACAAGAATCTATAAACTATTTTTCAAGAACTCTGAGTTATGATATCATTCATAAAAGTGTGGTAGGAATGGATTTAAGTTTTTTTTTAAATAAGTGTCCATAACAGGGCCAGAACCAAATGGAAGGGAAGGAAATCTGACAATTTTGTTTTAACATTGCTGAACTACGTACCTTTATGAGGAATGTTGAATTAACCTTAATTAGTTCAACTATCTCTCTTATTCATAAATTTCCATCTCTGATATTTCAAACAGATGTCTATGTCTCAGTGTTGGGTCGTAAATCATTCATTAAAGTTTTTTTTTGTCNGGGGGGGGGGTAGTAAAAAGGAACGCATATTGGAGGAGAGAAATGGAGTAGAGGATAACTGAAGGCTTTTGAGGGATTGACGTGGAGGGGTTTAAATTATAAGTTAAAAAGTGGGAAAATAATAGAGTGAGGAGAGAAAAGGAAATAGAAAGGGAGGATAATGGGGGAGGGAAAAAGAGAAAAAAAAGAAAGAGAAACAGGAAGACAAGGAAAAAGGGGAAGAATGAGAAAGAAGGGGGGGGGAGGTTAAAAGTATAACAAGATAAGAGTGGTTTCGACAGATGCCAGAATTATAATTAAATTGTGCAATGCAGAAGAAGGAAGACAGGGAGAAAGTATTAGGGGTGGAAGAGTAAAATAATATTATTATCATTATAATGAAAATATGTAGACTGGATGGGAGAGTAAAATAATATTATTATCATTTTAATGAAAATATGTAGACTGGATGGGAGAGTAAAATAATATTATTAT
>NW_019397086.1:133700-136753 GCF_000591075.1 Eurytemora carolleeae
GGGGGGGGTTGGAAGAGTAAAAAAATGTTACTAACATTTTAATGAAAAATAGTTTCAAAGAGAACGTTTTTGAAATATAATAATATCTAACCAGTATTTACATTATTTATATCAATATCGAATTTTTACAAAAATTTGGACCCGATCGGTTTAGCCTGCTAAAATGATCAGTTACTAACAAACAAACAGACACCCAAAGTATATGGATGTGAAGATGTGATTAGGTTTCAATTTACACACCCTTTTATTTTCAGCGAACACTCCCTTTCAGTGGAAAAAGGTTGTTTCATAAAAAAGATTAAGTTGGTGGGAATACATTCTCTGGGGAAAACTTTATTGCTAGAATATTCATTATCAATGTGAGGGGGGGGACTGTATATGAAAAAAGAAAAGCACAGAAGTGGAAAAATAAAAACTACTTTTTCATCCCTCTCT
The DNA here is from genome assembly GCF_000591075.1 of Eurytemora carolleeae. NCBI lineage: Eukaryota > Metazoa > Arthropoda > Copepoda > Calanoida > Temoridae > Eurytemora > Eurytemora carolleeae. The sequence continues at coordinate 134,136 of NW_019397086.1, forward strand.
TTGCTTATTTTGTTTTTGTCTCTGCTTTGGCCCCCCCCCCCATACTTAAAACTAAAGAAGGATTCCACACATTAGTTACCCTTTTCCTTCATTTTTTTTCGTGCATATCTGATAAGCTAGGAATAAAACGTCCAATAAGCTCTTCATCATGTTCGCTGTGGACTGCATTGCAATTGCATAATCAAGAATTCAAGATTGTACTTTAATACTTCTTAAAGATTTTATACATCGAATATCGACTTCTGTAGATTAGACAACAGAGCGAAAGGAAGAAATTTTCTGATAAAGAACAGGGGCAAATGGTGAAAATACCATAACTTTGTCCAATAAAAATTCTAATTTTAGGATTTTATTTAGGATTTTATTATAAAACAAAAATCATCAGCGGTGCTCCACGCTCCTCATTACAGATATAGAAACATTATCTCTTCAATTAGAAGTCTCTACCCCCCCCCCTTACAGTTCTACCAAGTTACGCTTTTAGTACAGTTTTTATATTGTTTTTTTTTAAGTTTTACTATTTTTTAAGTTAATGCCTGATTTCAAAGAAAATGTACTTTTAATGATATCTATATTCATCAATGAAATAAAAAAGTTTAAACAAATCTCAAACTTTTTATCTGAATGGAAAAAAGTTAAAACTCTTGAATCCGTTTGACCTGAAAATGTAAAAGGACGTTTTAATAATTCAGAGAAAAAGTATACTGAACAGAGAAAAAGTATACTGAACAGAGGAAAAGTATACTGAACAGAGGAAAAGTATACTGAACAGTGGAAAAGTATACTGAACAGAGGAAAAGTATACTGAACAGAGGAAAAGTATACTGAACAGGGGAAAAGTATACTGAACAGAGAAAAAGTATACTGAACAGAGGAAAAGTATACTGAACAGGGGAAAAGTATACTGAACAGAGGAAAAGTTGAACAGTGGAAAAGTATACTGAACAGGGGAAAGTATACTAAACAGGGAAAAAGTATACTGAACAGGGGAAAAGTATACTGAACAGGGGAAAATTATACTGAACAGAGGAAAAGTATACTGAACAGATGTTCTGATCTAGTCTGAACTGTGTTCTGATCTAGTCTGAACTGTGTTCTGATCTAGTCTGAACTGTGTTCTGATCTAGTCTGAACTGTGTTCTGATCTATTCTGAACTGTGTTCTGATCTAGTCTGAACTGTGTTCTGATCTAGTCAGAACTGTGTTCTGAACTAGTCTGAACTGTGTTCTGATCTAGTCTGAACTGTGTTCTGTTCTAGTCTGAACTGTGTTCTGATCTAATCTGAACTGTGTTCTGATCTAGTCAGAACTGTGTTCTGAACTAGTCTGAACTGTGTTCTGATTTAGTCTGAACTGTGTTCTGTTCTAGTCTGAACTGTGTTCTGTTCTAGTCTGAACTGTGTTCTGATCTAGTCTGAACTGTGTTCTGTTCTAGTCTGAACTGTGTTCTGCTTTAGTCTGAACTGTGTTCCGATCTAGTCTGAACTGTGTTCTGATCTAGTCTGAATTGTGTTCTGAACTAGTCTGAACTGTGTTCTGATCTAGTCTGAACTGTGTTCTGAACTAGTCTGAACTATGTTCCGATCTAGTCTGAACTGTGATCTGAACTAGTCTGAACTGTGTTCTGATCTAGTCTGAACTGTGTTCTGATCTAGTCTGAACTGTGTTCTGATCTAGTCTGAACTGTGTTCTGAACTAGTCTAAACTGTGTTCTGTTCTAGTCTGAACTGTTCTAATCTAGATATATAGATATAAAGATTGGATCGATAGATATTAAGAACAGAAAAATAGATAGATACTTAGATTAGATAGATAGATACTAAGATTAGATAGATAGATAGATAGATACTAACTAAGATTAGATAGATGGTGAAAGCTGACAGGTTGGAAATGAAGCCTTTATTTGATGGAGTTTGTAAGATACCAAGATTAGATACATAGATAGATTCTAAGATTNACTAATATTATATAGATAGATAGATACTAAGAATAAATAGATAGATATATACTAAGATTGCAGAGATAGATAGATAGATACCAAGATTAGATACATAGATAGATTCTAAGATTAAATCAATAGATAGATACTAAAATTAGATACATAGATAGATACTAAGATTAGATAGGTAGATAACAAGATAGGATAGATATATAGATACTAATATTATATAGAAAGATAGATATTAAGATTAGATAGAAAGATACTAAAAAAAGATAGATAGTTAGATACTAAGATCTATGAACCAATATCTTTCCCACAATATATAGTAAACGTCTATCAATCCATCAATTAGTGCTGAAAGTAAATATAAAAGATGTATCCCTCCCGGATAGACTAATATTTCCTAAATCAAGAGTATAAATATGTATTTATATATTAATAAATAATAAGTATATTATTTTTCTATCAGTCAATTTGTTTATTCTTTTTTTCCTTAAAGACGTCAAAATAGGTCCAATTTCATTTGGGACTTTTAGGACTTATACCTCTAATGCAAATTGACTATTGAGCAGAGTAAAAAACTTATGCGGAAAAACGACTGCTTTTTGAATTTTTAATCTATTTGATTTGATGTACATTGTACCAAGTATAATTACAAATATGTCTTCTACAGGGT
>NW_019397087.1:0-68715 GCF_000591075.1 Eurytemora carolleeae
ACTTCTTATACGTTTGGAAACTTTTGACACAAATATGATTTATAATTATTAATAAAGTTTACCGTATAAATGCATATATGAATCAAATAGAATATCAAGTACAATAGGCGTGCAACAAAGTAATGGACCAATTATACACGACGTCACAAGTGTCAAATATAACAAGGAAAACTAAATTGTCTCACATCAGTTGACATGTTTTCCAAGATTAAATAAAAAAGTTTAGCAACAGAAAGGACGGAACACGTAAAATTGCACTTTACTGTAAGATATGCACTTTATTCTAAAATTATCACTATAATCAATAATTTTGTCAGACACAAAAACTAAATTCACACTTGTGACGTCAGAATACAGCTGTACTGAGAGTGTACAATGCTTCGTTGCCATCTATTGTACTAGAATCTATTTTACATTTAATGTACTTGTTGTATGTATGTTATTGAATATATACACGCATGCATGATTTTTTAAAACTGTTGATATAACCCTCCCAAAAAAAAAAATTCCCGTATTTACAGAGAATTCGAGTTTATGTTAGAAGTTTCTGGTTTCCAAACTTATTCCTTGCGCTATTAATTAGTTGCAATTTTGTGAAGTTCGAATTTTTTTTGGTTTCGATATTTTTATCAAAGTTTATCGATCTTTTAAAAAAGTTTTTGAGTGTTAAAATTACAAGGATTACTGATTTCAAAGTTTATAGAAAGTCACGATTTTTCATAAGAATTTAGAAGATAGGGTGTCCAATTTATTTTTAAGATAGCTATAATCTTCGTTGTTTTTCGGAGATTTTAAAAACATTTAAAAGGGAGTGCAAAGGAAAAATGAATCAGGGTATAGACTGAAATCTAAGCATTTTAGGAGTTGATCGTGACCAATAAGAGCATCTTTGTCACGTGATACAGACGTAGAAACGTGACAATTCTACTGCACTGCTATTGGTGGGAGTTCTGGTCACGTGATACGGACAATTCAATTATATTATTAGTAATATCTATTAAACATGAAAAATTATTAAATTCAATTAAAAAAGGAGCAAACCTAAGTTGTTCAGGTTCCTCTGGGATATTGTTGTTTTCAGATTGGTTGCATATTTGCTGAATATGATCTGATTAAGCCTACGTTTTAATACAAAATTTTATGCATATAAATTTTCTGATACAATTTTACAAAATTGTTTAACAAAATAGAAAAGTCCAAAAATGAAGGAGTTATTGCAGATTGCTATTTCCAAATATGTGGGAAACCTTGCAAACAGAGCTGACATACATGAACAAAATAGATAATCTTTGAACTCAATTATTTTTGATTGGTTTAACTCTCAGATAATCTGAATAAAAAGCAAGTTATCTCGAAATCAACGTGACTATATTTATTATGTTTAATCAGGCATTATTAGTATCTTTATATAAAATCAAGGAATTCAATTGTGGAGTATAAAAATGGTTCGTGTTTTGTTTTGTTTTTCTACACTAAGAACTGTGGAATGAATGTCGACTTTGTTCGTAATTTTTCTATAGAAATATTACAAAGGATATTATAATTTGAATATTTTTTGAACTGTAATGTAAGTATAAAAAATGGTTAGGGTTCTTGCAAATTACAAATGTAAATACATGATTTTAGGTCGAAATACATTGAAAGATTTTTATCAAATATTTAAGCTTTTACGGTTGATTTTCAAGTCATTTTTTCCTCGTACTCATTTTTACATGTTTTCGCGGATTTTTAAATATTTATCTCCAGAGTCACGTCAGTTACCACACAAAATTTGGCTACAAGCTTGAAACAAGCTCGCGCCGTAGTTCTCAATGTACATGTCTAATGCTACACAATTGTCTATGCGAGGTATAGTAAAATCAAGGCGTTACGCCACTTCAAAGTCGACCCAGTCTCGAAATTAAAAAAAATGGCAGATAGATAGATAGATATATATAGATAGATAGATAGATAGATAGATAGATAGAAGGATAGATAGATAGATAGATAGATAGATAGATAGATAGATAGAAAACTATGACACAATAAAGCATCTATTGGATTACAGAGTAATGTTGTGAATCCCAAGATAAAGATTTTATTTTATCTTAAATAATAGTAAAAACCTTTGCTATAGGGTCATAGAACAAGCTTGTGACTTCACAGCAAGGTGACCTAGTACGTCGCTTCAAACTCAACAATTTTAAGATTTAAGAAGTTAAGGTTTCCACTAAATCAATTTTGATAATGAAACAAAAAAAGCATTGAGAAGATTGGGTCACAAAATAAAAGTTTTACCAAAAGAAGAAAATTTGTTTAAGTAATCTTAATTTTTTCTGTGTTGGCAAGATATCGAGTATCTGAACGCCTTGGTTGTGTTTACACTAAACATGTAAACAAAGAGTTAAGAATGTTTACACAGAATTATGGAAATTATATTTATTAGGTATACAGGGACACACACACACACTTACACACACACCAGACTCCTAGGCTTTTTAGGAAAAAAATAAAGAAAAAAATGAATATTATTGTGAAAAAAAATTCTCATAAAGAAAATCTATGTAAAAACATTGAGTCTTTCCCACAATCTCAAATTTTCTAATCCCTATATTTTTGCAACCTGATGGTTGAAACCTTAGATAATTCAACCTAAACTATTTGTACTAACGAAAATTCATAGTTTTAAAAATCTATGGTCTACGACATTGGGTTGCAAAGATATAAATGGATTACAAAATCCAAGTTTGTGGCAAGGACTCAATGTCTTTACCTGCATTTCTTTAAAAAACTAGGTCAAATGATATGAAGTAAGAATAGTTTTTTTTTATAGCTTTATTTGTCATAGTTATATAAGAGAAGGGGAGGAGTGCTGTATGGAAGAAAATGGAGGAGGGGAGGAAGGTTTGGATTAGAAAGGGAGGAGGGGGGGTGAAGGTTTGGANAATATTGAGGGGGAGGGAGGAGGGGGGCTGATTGGGATAAAAATAACCCTATTTTCATTACCTGGATCTAGAATATTGAGGGGGAGGGAGGAGGGGGGCTGATTGGGATAAAAATAACCCTATTTTCATTACCTGGATCTAGAATATTGAGGGGGAGGGAGGAGGGGGGCTGATTGGGATAAAAATAACCCTATTTTCATTACCTGGAATATTGACTGATTAATCTTATCTTAACTAGCTAGCTCTACTATATATTTGTGTGCATGTAACCATATGCCGATAATTCTTATCTTATGTATTTTGATTTATATGTACTAGCTTGAGAACCAAGCTTTGCCCGGAGTTTTCCATATTAAAGTCAACCCACTCAACTTAGAATTTTAAAACCAGACTGAAAACATTCCCGTGGTTCTACCGAGTTCCCCAATCAAAACCACATAAGGACGTTTTTTAACTAAAGTGTTGGACGATTTTGAATACCATGGCCGACGTAAATAAGTACTCAATATTTAGAAAGCCAAAAATTCTTCAAATTTTGCTTTGATATTATATTATATTATAAAAACATAAAAATTAGGGGTTCGAAGATTTTTCAGTTTTCATGGATTAAGTTTTAAAAAAACTTTGAAGATTTTTTATTCTGGCCAGTCATATTAGCCTCTCCTGGGGTCATATGAGGTGTCGGCCGTTTTTTATATTTCAATCTTTGATAGATAAACCTTTAATATTTATAACTAAGATTATTTATTTCTAACTTAAGAAATTAGAAAATCAGAATACTAAATTTCTTTTTGATCTAATGCATGGAGACAAACAAACATTTTGTTCTTTAGAAGTTTGGAAATCTTCCACCCTGATTTAATAGAGCGGTCCTTGTCACAGCCAGCTTTGACTTTAGATCACATTTTGACATGTTAAATGAACATTTCTTGTCAGTGCAGCGGTTGCGTTTTAAAAGAAAACGTAAAAAAAGCTGACTAGCGTGACAAAAAAATGAGACACTTAACTTGAAGCTCTCTAAATTTTTTGTTACGCTGGTCAGCTCATAGTGACTTTGCATGGTGATAGCCAACATCTGTGAGTTTTTAAATTTCTTGAATATCTCTTTTACTTCAAGAGATAAAAACATTTCTGTTAGTTTGAAGATAAAATGCAAACCAAAATGTGATTGAATATAAGACTCATTTCGCCCTGGTTAGTCCAGGGTGCCTCAATTAATTATTGTAAATAGTTTTAATGTACAAAAGAAATGAAAATCGGTTTAACTTAAGGCTCTGACATAAATATTTTTTTTTAGAGACGAACTGCATTGAGTCGTAGGTATATATTAATCCTATCCTAATCCTTTCATGCTGGTATATTACCAAAACCCGAAAATCTCTAAAAATCTATTTATTTGGACTTTCTAAGAAAAAACTTTTCTTTAAAATATCAGCATTTGCAGCATTGTAATATTGAAATTGAATAAAAATTATTTTATAATTGTTGTATATCTAGATATAGCTGTAGTGGTTAAACTAAATGACTGGAGGATTGCTTAATTAAATTTCCCGGATTTCCAAAAAATGTGTCAATAATGTTTGAAAATATATTTGTAACTCCAATGTAGATTAAGGGAAAAAAATCCACGTATACGAAGTTGTTTACTAGAAAATAAATATTGATCTCTTAATAAATAAGTGAAAATATTAATATTTCCAAATAACTTTTAAATAAACGATTTTTGGAAATCAGATTTGTTCGGCTTTAATTAGTTTTTAGAATCTGACATTTAAACAAAGTACAGAAAATAAACACCCAACATACTTTTCTCCTATAGCCTCATCTTCGCATTCTTTTAAAATGATTATCTTTAAATTAAATATAATAATATAGTTACGTTAAAAACCCTGATTAATTGAAGTAAAAAATATTTATCTACAGTTTATCCATAACTTTGGGGACATCGAAAGAATTTTAAAAATGTAGTCTTGACAATTTTTCAATGGGTTTTGTAATATTTTGTACAAATTTCATTAATTTTAAAAATAAATAAATAAATAGCAGCCATGACATATATATATGCGGGAACAGGTTTAAAGAGCTCCATATGATTATTCAATTAAAAAACTAAATATCTGCAGCATTCCATTATCAGCAGGTTTAGAAGACGACATTTTATAAATTCTTTCGATGACCCCGAAGTTCTGTGTTAAACTGTGTATATGCTTTCTAGATTTCTTTTTAAAGAATCAGATTACTAAACACACAATAACTGGAAGGGGATTAGGCTAGCTATTGTATGTTACATTCTGCACATAACATCTCATTCCTTAAATGGTTATTTTTTCATTATTTTCATTTTCTTTTATTTATGCCAAACTTTACAGCTGAAATTTGAACATATGGCCACACCATATGGCACCAAAGCCTGTCCTAACAAGTGCATACGTTTACTAGGTGTGTTTAACTTGTGGCGCGGATTGATTCATGAGGTATATGCCCGGGTCTTTCTGTCCTATTCCAAAAACAACGTCCTGTATCACAAGGGTTTTCCGATCTAAACACAGGGGACCCAGGTTTATCTCCATTAGATTTATGACACAATTGATGTCCATTTCAAAGTCCATTTTCTCGCTCAGTTGGAATTCAGGTGATGAGTATCGACAGAACCTTGAGTATCAGCTCTATTCTTTATATTTAACCATAATGATATGACACTAAAATGACATAAAAACCAGATGACATAACGATGTAATGACAGAATAACCTAATGACATGACAACCTATTGACATGACAGCCTAATGACATGACAAACTAATGATATGAAAACCTAATGATATGATAACCTTATGACATGACAACCTAATGATATGACAAACTAATGACATGACAACCTAATGACAAGACAACCTAATGAAATAAAACAACCTAATGACATGAGGACATAATTTCATGACAATCTAATGACATGACAACCTAATGACATGAAAAAATAATGACATGACAATCTAATGACATTACAACCTAATGACAAGAAAACCTATTGACATGAAAACCTAATGACATGACAACCTAATGACATGACAGCCTAATGACATGAAAAAATAATGACATGACAATCTAATGACATTACAACCTAATGACATGAAAACCTATTGACATGAAAACCTAATGACATAAAAACCTAATGACATGACAGCCTAATGTCATGTCATAAGGTTGTCATGTCATTAGGTTGTCATGACAACCTAATGACATGACAACCTATTGACATTACAACCTAATGACATTACAACCTAATGACATGACGATCTAATGACATGGCAACCTAATGTCATGACAACCTAATGACATGACAACCTAATTACATGACAACCTAACGACATTACAACTTAATGTCATGACAACCAAATGACATGACAACCTAATGTCATAACAACCTAATGACATGACAACCTAATGACATGACAACCTAATGGCATGACAACCATATGGCATTAAAACCTAATGACATGACAACATAATGACATGAGAACCTAATGACATGACAACCAAATGACATGACAAACTAATGACATGACAAACTAATGACATGACAAACTAATGACATGACAGTCTAATGTCATGTCATAAGGTTGTCATGTCATTAGGTTGTCATGACAACCTAATGCCATGACAGCCTGTTGACATGACAACCTAATGACATGACAACCTAATGACATGACAACCTAATGACAACCTAATGACATGACAACCTAATGACATGTTAGCCTAATGACATGAAAACCTAATGACATGACAACCTAATGTCATGACAATTTAATGACATGAAAACCTATTGACATGAAAACCTAATGACATGAAAACCTAATGACATGACAACCTAATGACATGACAGCCTAATGTCATGTCATAAGGTTGTCATGTCATTAGGTCGTCATGACAACCTAATGACATGACAACCTACTGACATTACAACCTAATGACATTACAACCTAATGACATGACGATCTAATGACATGGCAACCTAATGTCATGACAACCATAAGACATGACAACCTAGTGACATAGCAACCTAATGAGATGACAACCTAATTACTTGACAACCTACCGACATTACAAACTAATGTCATGAGGACATAATGTCATGACAATCTAATGACATGAAAACCAAATGACATGACAACCTAATGTCATGACAACCTAATGACATGACTACCTAATGACATGACAACCTAATGACATGACTACCTAATGGCATTACAACCTAATGACATGACAACATAATGACATGAAAACCTAATGACATGATAACCTAATGACATGACATACTAATGACATTACAACCTAATGACATGAAAACCTAATGACATGACAACCTAATGACATGAGAGCCTAATGTCATGCGATGACAACCTATTTACATGACAACCTAATGACATTACAACCTAATGACATGACGATCTAATGACATGACAACCTAATGTCATGACAACCTAATGACATGACAACCTAATGACATGACAACCTAATGGCATGACAACCTAATGACATGACAACCTAATGGCATTACAACCTAATGACATGACAACCAAATGACATGAAAACCTAATGATATGACAACCAAATGACATGACAAACTAATGACAAGACAAACCAATGACATGACAGTCTAATGTCATGCCATAAGGTTGTCATGTCATTTGGTTGTTATGACAACCTAATGCCATGACAGCCTGTTGACATGACAACCTAATGACATGACAACCTAATGACATGACAACCTAATGACATGACAACCTTATGACAACCTAATGACATGACAACCTAATGCCATGACAGCCTAATGACATGATAACCTAATGACATGACAACCTAATGTCATGACAATTTAATGACATGACAACCTAAAGACATGACAGTCTAATGACATGACAACCTGATGACATTACAACCTAATGACATGACAACCTAATGACATGACAACCTAATGACAACCTAATGACATGACAACCTAATGACATGACAAACCTAATTGACAACCTAATGACATGACAACCTAATGACATGACAACCTAATGAAATAAAACAACCTAATGACATAATAAATATTAATTATGATAATAACCTTATACATACATCAAAATCCAATATGACAAACCCTCCATTTTTAGATGTGCTAGGATTATTATACTCTATCTTCTTTAAAACTTGATAAACCACTCTCCAAGTTCAATGCGCTATTGTTTAAACCCCCTGGAGAAGTTACAGTAATATTATTCTTTCAACTTGTATCTGAACCTCTCAGTCTCTGTGCTTTCTAATGTTGTTTCTTCTTTCTAAATTAACATATAACTAGGTTCTCACTTCTCGTTCTATAGAATAAGTAAGTCTACTGTAAAATGTTTTATTTAAATATCTAACATCTAGAAATAATGACTAGAATTACGTACTATGGAATGTATAAAACAGATGCATTTGTGCCTCATTGTTTTCTTGTTTTTTTTTTTAAAGTCCAATGCAATATTTCTGATTGATTTCAAATGTTTAAAGATAATACTTGTGAAAAAGTTGATCTGAGAGGATAATTATATATCCTTGGGCCAAACATCTGTTACAAAAGATTATTTATGACTAGTATAAATCCTTATATAGGACACAATACAACATATTTATAACAAATTCAAAAAATTCATAAAAAAGTTTAAAATGTAACAATGTCGATATTGTAAAAATTTATAAAATGGCAGAAATGTTCATCCGAAAGCATCAAATTCATAGATATATGGTTAAATGGATACATGGATACATGGATACATAAATATGTGGATATTCGATTCTTGGTAAAAAAAAAAAGAAAAAAGATCACAGGTCCAATGGAAAAAGGAATAGAAGAAATGGAAAAGATAAGATGAAATAGAATACAATTTTGTATTGATAGGATGGTTTAAGTTAAGAATTAATAAATAGGATTTAGTGGGAATGAGAATAAGTAATATAAAAGGATAAATGAAGGATACGAAAATAAGAGGAAGAATTAGGAAGAATGAGGAAGAATGAGGAAGAATGAGGAAGAATGAGGAAGAATGAGGAAGTATGAGGAAGAATGAGGAAGAATGAGGAAGAATGAGGAAGGATGAAGCGGAATGAAGAGAGGAGTATAAGTGATGTTGATTGAAGTACAAATTCGTCCAATATTACACTAGTTATAACAAGCACATGGAGTAAGACTGACAACAGTAACCAAGAACAGTATTCTTGTTTCACTTAAACAACATATAAAAGTGTAAAGCTTGGTAGAAAACCTTACAGTAATATCAACAATAATCACCTTCACTTGTTCTAGCAATCCAAGNATAGATCTAGTATTTCTAGACCTAGAATTCAACCTATAGATCTAGTATTTCTAGACCTAGAATTCTACCTATAGATCTAGTATTTCTAGACCTAGAATTTAACCTATAGATCTAGTATTTCTAGACCTAAAATTCAACCTATAGATCTAGTATTCCTAGACCTAGAATTCAACCTATAGATCAATATTTCTAAACCAAGAATTCAACCTATAGATCTAGTATTCCTAGACCTAGAATTCAACCTATAGATCTAGTATTCCTAGACCTAGAATTCAACCTATAGATCTAGTATCCTAGACCTAGAATTTAACCTATAGATCAATATTCCTAAACCTAGAATTCAACCTATAGATCTAGTATTTCTAGACCTAGAATTCTACCTATAGATCTAGTATTTCTAGACCTAGAATTCAACCTATAGTTCTAGTATTCCTAGACCTAGAATTCAACCTATAGTTCTAGTATTCCTAGACCTAGAATTCTACCTATAGATCTAGTATCCTAGACCTAGAATTCAACCTATAGATCTAGTATCTTAGACCTAGAATTCAACCTATAGATCAATATTTCTAAACCTAGAATTCAACCTATAGATCTAGTATTCCTAGACCTAGAATTCAACCTATAGTTCTAGTATTCCTAGACCTAGAATTCAACCTATAGATCTAGTATTCCTAGACCTAGAATTCAACCTATAGATNATTGACAGCTTTTCTTGATTTCTATGTTTATATGTATCCATGCTGTTTAACAGCTTGATATAAATTAAAATTGAAAAGTCGTCTTCATTGTATTGATATAATCGCCTACAAGTGTAGTGTACTCTAAAGTATTATAGAGAGCAGGAAAGCAATGGTTCCATCATTACATATTATCATGTTTTGGTAATTACTGAACCATGCCTAAAGATTGATCGTTTTTTTGTAAGTCGCTAAGAAATAATAATAATAATAATATGTAGAATGTAGATTTCCCACAAAAAGTAATAATTGCTAATTAGGCCGGAAATAATAAAATTTGATATCTACACTCATTTTATTTTTGATATTTTATTTTTTAGAAAATAGTATTCTAGAAGAATTCATAGTTTTAAAGGGTCTAAACCATCAGGTTGCAAAGAAAAGAGGATTGGAAAAACAGAGTATGAGGAGAGTGATCAGGAATCGGGACAAACAATACAGAAGTAATAAACTGAAAGAAAACATCTTAACAAAATAATTGAAAAAGATAAATGGGCCTCATAAAAACTCATAAAAACTAAAATATACAATTTAAATCAAGGTCAAATACTTGATGTATGACATCTATATACGTATTTTCACCCTGTGTCTCAATATGACGGCTAACCGAAATATTTTTTTTCGTGAACTTGACATGACACTTGTTGGTGCCTGATTAGAATACTGCAATTAAAAATGGTAATCAGAAAAAAATAAAAAATCGATTTTATCATAATCTTTGTTTAAATAATTTTCACAAATAAACTTCAATTTTTCTTAGCTCAAAATTTTTTGCTTCAAGGTGTCGTAGAACTTTCGATGTTTTCAACTATGAACTCTATTAACCAAATAAATGAAGTTAATTCCATTTTAGAAACGATAAGTCGGAGAATATTTAGTTGATGAAAAGGGACTGTAAGCGTATATTTAATTGACCCTCCACACAGAGACGGCTATATGTCCGATTTACATCAGTATACATACAGGCTTCATCAGAATTAAAATGAGAAAAACGAAAATATCTTCTTGATTAGATACAGGTTTCTAGGGTTCCCGTTGTGAATCGAGCATTGTCATCTTATGATAGAGAGAGTTACTTGAACTCACAAATACAATTCCTATCATGAAAAGTAGAGATATGTATACACGTGATGTATTTCTGCAAAAGTATTGTAGTAAGTTTGTTGGAAGAAAGTTGAAATATTTTGTTGCATCATTAAATAGTTGCTAATTTTCTGCTAATTTTTAGTCTCTCGTTTCAGACAAAGTGCAACTCGGTAATATGAAACGTAATTGAAAAAAACTGCATCTATCGTTAAGAAAAAATGTTTAAAATGTTTGATTTTTTTACTTAAATACAAAATCTTAAAAAGAGTTTTTTGATTCTTCTAAAGGAAACTCTTTAAAACTTTTTCTTTCCATTCTCAATCTACGTTGGAGATAAACTAAACGTGCTCAATGTTTACTGTTATAGTAGCTTTCTTGGAGCAGCATTTAAAAGAAAAGAGTCCTAGAATATCTCGAAACACTGAGACGAATGCTCTCCTTATCTCTGCGCTGCACAGACAATAAATATAAAAGTTGAGAGCAAAATTAAGAAGTTCCAAAATGTTGGCAACGGCTCTGAAGATTTGAAACCCAAGATGTTTATCAAACTTCTCCGTGAAAAGAACGGATAGAACAGCTGCGGGGGTTGTACAGCAGACGAAAAGAACCACGATGGAGATGAGAACCACCACCAGCATTCGTTCCTCGGCATTGTGAAGAGACTTAGGTTTCCGTCTTACAGTTCTCTTCTGTGGAGTTGTAGCTGGAGTACAATCTGGAGTACAGGAGCTAGGTTCAGGAGACGGAGATCTACTAGGGTTAGCTCCAGGTACTACTAGCCTAGGTCCACTGGAGCAGCTAGGAGCAGAGCTAGCTGAACTGGTCTGTGTGGTGCTACTAGTGTTTCTGGATGGTTGAGGAGAGGATGGAGCCGAGGAGATATGATGAGACATCTCAGGTTTTTGGTATCCTCCCTTTAATACTTGACGCTTCTTCGCAATCTTGAGAAACTTATGAATGATGAGAGCGTTGAGTATTGCGAGCGCAATGATTGGTCCGATCCTAAGAATGATCTCACTTGTAACCAAGTATACCTTGAAGATTATGTTCTCTGTAACCTCGAAGTTCTCATCTGATCTCCAGGTGCAGGTAGAGTTACTGGAGATCGTAGTGTTCTCGTTCATATCAGAGCAGACGGGACGCACAGTGTTCTGGAAGCAGAGCGGGACATGAACCAGGATTCCTCCGAGGAATGAAGAGAAGATTGAGATTCTAGCGTTCTTGTGTGTGTGAATCCTCTGGAACTGGGTTGGTTTATAGATGGAGATATATCGGTTTACTGTCATACAGATGATGATATAAACCGAGCTGGCCATGAAGGAATTAATCAACGGCAGCTTAAGATGCGCCTGGTAGAAGGCAGTGGAGTAGTATCCGTCCTCCAACCCTACAGAGATATCAAAGAGTGCTGGAACCGCTGAGAGTAGAACGCATAGGTTGGATACGGCCAGCCCTAGCAGGTATACATACATCACACCCTTCAGGTTGGGTCGGGTTAATACTACAAGGTTCAGCAGGTTTCCGACCAACCCAACTCCAACTATGATGTACGCGACAACGGAGTAGGCCACGAACTTGATCTGAAGGACCGTGGATGCGGTCGGATCTGTTTCATCCTCCTCCATCCTAGGTATCCGTCCTGCTCCTCTCTCAAGTAATCATCATTCCTGAAATATTGATTTTCTTTCAAGGGTTGGATTAGTTTAGGATTTGATGGCTCCAGGTATAGGATAAGCCAGGAAAGAAAAGGGGTTTCATCAAAATTTATTGAAAGGAAAGAAGATAAAAGTTTTACAGGACTAAAAGATGACGGGACAGGATATTTAAGGGTTGTATATGGAGATACAGCATCAAGGGAAACATGATAAAAACTTTAAAACTTCAGGCTGCGAGGGTTTGAGGATAAAGACAAAAAAGTATTTATGCAGAATAAATATAACAGAATACAAATACAGAATACAGAATACAGAATATGGAATACAGAATACAGAACATAGAATACAGAATACAGAATACAGAATACAGAATACCGAATACCGAATACAGAATACAGAATACAGAATACAGAACACAGAATACAGAATACAGAATACAGAATACAGAATATTGAATACAGAATACAGAAAACATAACATAGAATGTAGAAAAAATAATTCAGAATAAAGAATACATGTACTATGAATCCAGAATACAGAAAATAAAATGCATCATATGGAGAACAAATTGATACAAGATACAGAGTAAAGCTTAATACAGGATACAGAGTATAGATTGATACAAGATACAGCGTAAAGATTGATACAGAATACAGGATAAGATAACGTGGATTTTGGATCGTTTGCCAGAGTTAATTTACCATTGTAAAATTACAAACTGGGTTTAGCTCTGTGATTTCCAGTATTAAAATGTAGAGGATTGCAATCTCAACATCTTGATTCTAGATTTAGTAAATTAAGTCTAATTCTTACAGTTAGGAAAATTCAAGCGCAAAAATAAATCAGACATGTAACTTTAATCGAAGGAAATGCATTTGAACAAAAAAAACTGATGAAAAAAAACTTGCTAATTGGTATTGATGTGTAGACAAAGTTAAAGTCCAAAACTTTTAAATGGAAAATTTTTTAATCCAAGGGTTTCCGTTGAACTGTTTTAGCTTTTAAGTTTTCGTGGATTTTTTCGAATAAATTGATGCATTTTCAAAGATAAAAAATGATTAAAATTTTTAGTTTTATTTCAGAGTAATATAAACTTTTTTTTTATTTGTTTTTTTATTAAATAATATCTAAGCCATGAGAATTGTATGCTCAAGGAATAATTGATACGAACAAATTAATGCTAAGTTTTAGTTTACAAAAAAATTTGCTAAAGTAACCAAATTTGTGTTATTTGTGACATACTCCTCTGTGAAAGTTCGTGAACTCCCCCTTTCAGTAAAAAAACAAAACAAATTAGTGTTGTATCTAGGTCATGGTCAAAACTGTGAATAATAAACAGATGTTCAAGTGTTCAGGTGTACAGATTTAGAATAAAAGTTTCTAGTTTAGTCTACGCTGTGATAATGTTTGTGTCCTGGAGAGTACCTAGAGAATACATTTAATACCAATCCTGCAAATGGGATTCAGAGAAATAGGAAATAGATTTATTCTATAATTTAAACCATTTCAGTTTAGAATTTCGACAACTTTTAGGCTTGCGTATATTCAGAATAAAAAGAAATCCTTTCAACATTTTGGAAAAATATCTCATTTTTTCTGTTTAGTTTTGCTCGATTTTCCTACTATCGGATAGAAGACGACATCTCCAAAAATCTGCATTTTTTTAATGCATTTCAGTTGTCAGTTTTCCACTTTTAAATTTTGAACTTTTGAACAATGGAACGGAGTATTTGCCACAAACGCAAATGTTCATATTCCTATATCTTTGAAACCCGAAGTCGTGGACCTTTGATGTTTAAAACTATGAATTCTATTAGATCAAATATTCCAAGTTTAAAATATCAGAGGTTTACACCATCCGGTTGCAGTGATATAGAGATTAGACAAATTTGAGTTTGTGACAAAAAACTGATAAACCGGGTAAGATGAATTCTGTATATATTTGCATTTGAATATATTTGCACTGATGAACCGGGTGAGATAAATTATATATATATGTTTGCACTAATGAACCAGGTGAGATGAATTCTGCATATATTTGCAATGATGAAACGGGTGAGATAAATTCTGTCTATATATTTGCACTAATGAACCGGGTGAGATACATTCTGTATATATTTGCATTGATGAACCGGGTGAGATAAATTCTGTGTATATATTTGCACTAATGAACCAGGTGGGATGAATTCTGCATTTATATTTCCACTGATGAACCGCGGGTGAAATAACTTCTGTACATATTTGCACTCTAAAGAACCGGGTAAGATGAATTCTGTATATATTTGCACTGATGAAACGGGTGGGATGAATTATTTGTATATATTTACACTAATGAACCGGGTGGGATGAATTATTTGTATATATTTACACTGCTGAACCGGGTGGGATGAATTATTTGTATATATTTACACTAATGAACCGGGTGGGATGAATTATTTGTATATATTTACACTAATGAACCGGGTGGGATGAATTGCAGCTAGCAATGTGTTGACAACTCAGAGAAACTTTCACACTTCATTTAAATTCATTTATACAACACTTTACAGGGTTGACATCAAAGGGACTGTAAGCGTATTTTCAAGGACTTTCCATGCAAGACAATGTCAGATATACAGCTGTATCCTTCAGTATGTCAGATTCACAGCTGTATCCTTCAGTATGACTAAATATCAATGTTTTTAATTTTGAAAACTTAATTTTAATTATGTTTTCTCTACAAAAGTGACTTGTGCATTTTCACATTATTGATCAGATGAAAGAAACGGGTACCGCTGTGAATCGTGCATTGCTATTTTTGTATGGAAGGTCACTTGAAATTACGCTTACATGGCCATTAACCCTAGATATTTAGTTAAATAATTTTATATAAAAAGAAAGGTGAAGAAAGAGGAGAACGTGATAACAGTTAGAAATGAGAAGACTAAAAGGATTGAAAAAGGAAAAGAAGAAGTATATATGTATAAATCACAGTGTCATAGGTTTGAAATGAATTTTTAACTCTAGGTTCAGGTTTCAGAGTATACCGACCTGTAGTATATTTCTAGTACGGAGCCAGAGACAGGACTGAACTCTCCGATGACTCCGGGGAAGTGAGGGGGAGGATTGGTGGACGGAGGGTTTAAATCTGCGAGGTTTAGGGTGAAAGAGACACGGAGAGAGAGAGGAGGGAGAGCTAAGGGATGGTTTTCTCCCCTCATGTTAGGATTGGAATCATTATTCAGACATTTCTCTCTCTCCCCTCTCTCCTCCAGCCCATGTAGAACTTCTTCTTTCATATTTTTCCTTCATCAAACTTTGTATTGAGGAATGTAAATAGAAGAGGGAGGAGGGGGGGTGGGGGGAGGAAAGAAAGAAATAGAAGAGAGTGGAAGTTGAAGAGATTTGAGGATGAAGGGAATGGATAATGAAAAGGGGAAAATGGAGGAGAAGAAAGAAGGATGGAGGATTTGAATTGAATAGGAGAATGGAGGATGGATTAGAAGAATGGAGGATGGATTAGAAGAATGGAGGATGAAGTAAAAAAGTAGATAAAGAAATAGAAGAATGGAGAACCAAAAAAAATTGGAGGATGAAGTAGAGCAGTTTAGGATAGAGTAGACAAGTGTTGGATGGATTAGAAGAGTGTTGGATATAGGAGAAGAGTGGTGAATGGAGTAGATAAGTGTTGGATGGAGAAGGAGAGTGTTGGATGGAGAAGAAGAGTGTTGGATGGATTAGAAGAGTGTTGGATATAGGAGAAGAGTGGTGAATGGAGTAGATAAGTGTTGGATGGAGAAGAAGAGTGTTGGATGGAGTAGAAGAGTGTTGAATGGAGTAGAAGAGTGGTGGATGGAGTAGATGAGTGTTGGATGGAGTAGAAGAGTGGTGGATGGAGTAGAAGAGTGGTGGATGGAGTAGATGAGTGTTGGATGGAGTAGAAGAGTGGTGGATGGAGTAGAAGAGTGGTGGATGGAGTAGATGAGTGTTGGATGGAGTAGAAGAGTGGTGGATGGAGTAGAAGAGTGTTGGATGGAGTAGAAGAGTGGGGGATGGAGTAGAAGAGTGGGGGATGGAGTAAAAGAGTGTTGGATGGAGTAGAAGAGTGGGGGATGGAGTAGAAGAGTGGGGGATGGAGTAAAAGAGTGTTGGATGGAGTAGAAGAGTGGGGGATGGAGTAGAAGAGTGGGGGATGGAGTAAAAGAGTGTTGGATGGAGTAGAAGAGTGCTGGATGGAGTAGAAGAGTGGGGGATGGAGTAAAAGAGTGGGGGATGGAGTAAAAGAGTGTTGGATGGAGTAAAATAGTGGGGGATGGCGTTGCAGAGTGGGGGATGGAGTAGATGATTGTTGGATGGAGTAGCAGAGTGGGGAATGGAACAGCAGAGTGGAGGATGTAGTAGATGAATGGGGATGGAGTAGAAGAGTGTTTGATGGAGTAGAAGAGAGGGGAATGTAGTAGAAGAGTGTTTGATGGAGTAGAAGAGAGGAGAATGTAGTAGAAGAGTGTTTGATGGAGTAGAAGAGAGGGGAATGTAGTAGAAGAGTGTTGGATGAAGTAGAAGAGTGTTGGATGGAGTAGAAGAGTGTTGGATTGAAGTAGAAGAGTGTTTGATGGAGTAGAAGAGAGGGGAATGTAGTAGAAGAGTGTTGGATGAAGTAGAAGAGTGTTGGATGGAGTAGAAGAGGGTTTGATTGAAGTAGAAGGGTGGAGATTAATAGAGGAGAAATAAAGGATGAAGGGGGAAGATTTAGGAGAATGAATGATGAAGGGGAATGAAGTAGGAAAATGAAGGATAAAAGGGGATGGAGAAAGATTATGAAGGATGAAGGGGGATGGAGTCGAAGAAAAAAGGATGAAGGGGGATGATGTAGGAGAATGAATGATGAAGGGGATGGAGTAGGAGAATAAAGGATGAAGGGAGGAGGAGTAGAAGAATTAAGGATGAAGGGGATGGAGTAGGAAAATGAAGGGTGAAGGGGAATGAAGTAGGAGAATGAAGGATAAAAGGGGATGGAGTAAGAGAATGAAGGATGAAGGGGGATGGAGTAGAAGAATAAAGGATGAAGGGGATGGAGTAGGAAAATGAAGGATGAAGGGGGTTGAGTAGAAGAATAAAGGATGAAGGGGAATTGAAACTTATTTCTGTGATATTTTAGTGAAACCTTCTAAATATGTTAATCTTCCATTTTACTTTTCAATATTTTTGTTTCAAAATTCCTCCTGAAACTTGAGTAAATAGAGGAACAAAATATATGTCAAATTCTAATAAATAATAGTTCAGAAGAAACTTTTATTGATTTTTATTATTTTCATCTTTGTTTATAAATTTCTAATCTGCAATGTTCAGATAAGAAAAACATTTATTATATGCCGTACAAAAGATACAGATTTTTAATTTCATTTTTCTTTTATAAAACGATTTAAACGAAGTAATTTCTTTTTTAAAGATAAAAAAAGTGCAAAAGACTTCTGTTTAGATATTTTTTAGATAATTCCTACTAATTGAATAAAAATTATAGAATGAGAAAACAAAAAATTTGTCAAACACCGTGGTAAAATTTTTTTTTTGCTTGTTACATAAACTTAAAATCCTTAAAGTAAACTCTTTCCCTCCTCAATCATTTTAGGCCATAAAACAACACATAAGTAGTAACATTTGAGACTGCAAACACCTTTTGGTCGCTATGTCTTAGTATCTTAAAAATCCCAGATCCTTGAAGAGTCAAAAGTTTAAAGGGCACTACAGGGATTCATCTCTAATTAGGTAATGAGATAGATAGAAAGATAGATGATACTGCCATGCAATTTCTGTTGGTTGAGAATAAACAGCAAACAGATGACTGAACCCTAATTGGACCAGGCGCTAATGGAATCGCATTCAAGTGTGAGGGTTGTAAACCGGAAACTCTAAAAAAGGATGGTTACTTGAAAAGATGTATAGTACTTTCCCAAAGGATTTTTTCTGAATGGCAACTTCCCAAGGGCATTTTCCCAAATGGCAACTTCTCAAATGGGCAATTTCCCAATTTGTCTGTCTGTTTGTTTGTCCGATCATAACTCAGGAACTCGGGAGAGCCATTGTTCTAAGCTTGGTTTTGAAATTCAAAGTTAGACGCAAAAATTTAGATGCCCATTAAAAATTGTCTAAGTGCGCGTAACATGACTCTGTGCATCGCTGGGTTCCCAAGCTAGTGTTCTCAGGGGCGTATTCAGGAATTTGTCCAAAAAGGGGGCTTGAATTTTTTTATCTTTCCAGGTGGCTCAGCACCCATTGGGGCCTGAAAACCCCCTGAAATCAATAGATTTCACTGGTCCAGGGGGGGCTTAGCCTGAATACCCCCCGGAGTGTTTTATAAAGATTATAAAACATATTATTTTATTTCTTCATCGACAAAGTTTATTTTGTTTTCTAAAAACAAAAATGAAAAAGAAATGAATAAGAAAAGATTTAGCAATCATTGATTGAGTTGAATGAGTTTTAAGTTCTATATTTTTTCAGATACAAATTTTGAAAAAACTCAAGTTTCTTAAAATTTAGTTTTCATACATTCATTGTCACCCATTCATTTTCAAAATTTAAGCTATTTTAATGTTGTCCGTTGATGAACTAGTATTGACAGAAAAAGTCTGATTTTGATCTTTAAATCCCTAAAAAAGCGTAATTTCAAGTTAACATTATTGTAAAAATGGCAATGTCCGATTCACAACCGTATCCTTAAAAGTATTGTCTGGTCAAGTATGAATTAGATATAAATTTTCATTTTCATCTAGAAAACTGTTTATTTCAATTGTGGGTTCTTTACAAAATTGACTTGCGCATTTCTACTGCAGGAAAACACTTTGGAATCATCAGAACTAAATACCTTTAAACCTAGAAAAAACGACAAGATTTTTCCCGTTATTGATCAGATAAAGGTTCTTTTACTCCACACAAACCAGTGGTTTCAAAAACATCTGAAGCCGACATCTGGTTAAGCAGTTATAACCACCTGACGGATGTAGGAGGACAGAGGGGCGGCTGTCAACAACTCTCACAGCGAAAGGGCGCGTGCTTTCTACTGAACAAGAAAGAAACTTTAAGTGGGATTGATCCAAGTGAATGATGATTAAGAGAGGAATGGCGGACAAGCAGGGAGAGTCTATGGTTGCCAGCTATAGGTACCAGGGGGTATCCAATCCGGGCTTACAGATGTTAGGGAGCAATGAGTGTGATGTTTCCTATCAGTATGGCACCCGGGCCTCATTCCAGTATATCAGAAGGATTCCTGCACTCTATATTCTCAGGCCTAAGAAGAATCTTAGGCAGCTGGAATCTTGTCAACCCTCTTCTCAGGATGAATAAAGCGTGGATGGATGAATGTGCTGCCAGATTACAACCCCTGGTAGATCAGTATAAAACCCAGACAAAACCAAACTTTCGCAATAGAAAAAATTCCGAGATTTGATCATAACAACCCAATCATGTCCTGGGGACAAAACAATCTCTTATTAAAAAGATTAGATAAATGTTTTAAAGGTGCCGTTATTAAACGGGCATTGCCAAGGTACTAATGCAAGGAAAGTTATTTCAGAGGTGTACACATCTTTTGTACTGCAGTGTACTGTTTTTGGGCGGAAAAGTAAACACAAGACGGATGGCACAGCCTGACATGGAATCAATTTTCACTAAAATAATCTATAATATTCTGGTCATTGGAAACTATTATGTGAATTTTCAAAATTATCAAAATTTAATGCTTTTAACCTCCTCGGATATTAGACGAACACTGATGCATCTATTCTTGTTTACAAACACCACCCAGAGAGAACTGGTTTCAATATGTACGCAGAGTATACGCAACTGCAATTAACTTTCCTTGCATTAGTACCTTGGGCATTGACATCTTCACATGGAGGGTCACTTGAAATTAAAACTGACAGTCCCTTTAAACCAGATTTAGCAGGATCCATAGCTGCATTTGAAGAGAGTTTATTTTAGAAGTTTGGTCTGACTTTTCGTTGATAATCCCTTTAAATGAGAAACCAGTCAGGGGAAAACGATTTTTCAGGATAAAAATATTTTCAAAATGATGACGTTTGTTTTTAATCCAAACTGTTTTTATATTATGAGGGAAATCCCGGGGAAAAGGAAATTGTTTAATTCATTTTTTTTTATTACTCGTGTATTCTATTCCTGGGTTGAAAACAATAACAGGGAAGGAGGGAGGAGGTATTTTTTCCTTCCAGGAGGAGCATCCAATGTGACCTGAATCCATAGATTTAACTGATCCAGAAATTTTTATTTATTTTTGAAAAAGGTAAAAATTCCTTCAATTGTTTTTTCTTCCCACCCTAAACTAAACTTTTGGTGCGTCCTGCAGTAAAATGGCTGACCAAAGAAATTGCAGATTTTTAGTGGACGGTTATCCTGAGGTTTTAACAGAATACTTCAAATGCATGTGTGACACTATAGTTTAGATGTTCAGGAGTTCAAAGTTTATCAGAAATAAAATTACAGTTATTCAAAAATCCATCAATGTCAAATATGTTTAATACAAATCAAGTTAAAAAAAGACATTATATATGTATATAACTATACTCTGCTTGGCTGTTTGTTTGTAACTGATAAACGTCAAAACGGCTGAACCGATCGGGCCCAATATTTTTTTTGGACCTCACATGCCCCGAGGGAAGGTTATGGATGATCAGAATTTTAAGAAATTTAGATTCTCATAAAATGTTGAACATCAACGAAAAACATCATTAAATGCACTTTTTTTAATTGTTTTATTGTGTATACAAAGAGAAAACGATCACAGATAAAGTTGAAATAGATGATGGGCGCCCTAAAAACCTATTGTTATAAATGTTAAAAGTTATTTTAAGCAATAGTAAAGATTATTCGTATTTATTGTTTACTCTTTATGTATTTGTATTATAAAAATAGTAGAATATATTAGATGTATATCTCCATAATAAGGTTTCATTGTTCTTCAATATAAACATAAACAATTGTACAATGTGCATACATGATGTACAAACTATCTTTTTATATATTGATCTACATCTGCCAACAAAATTGAAGATGTGATAAAAAAAAATTAAAAAAATTGTCGACGCTGATAAAAATCTGGAGGCTTTTCGAGAAAAATTACGAAATTTTGGTGGAAAAGGGACAATTATTAAATATTATTAAATTTTATTAAATATTATTAAATATTATAAAATAAATACTTTCTTGACTTTATTTGCGAGTCTCCCATTTTACAACAAAAAAATGAAAAGTATAGAAATTTTTATTGTTGGTCTATTTTTTAATGTTATTATTCATTGGGTTTTAGAAAAATTTAAACGGATCCGTTAAAAGAACAGGGTGTCCCAAATAAACATGTGAATTTAGAGACGACTTGAATATCGTCTTTAATTTCCGATAATTGATAAATAGCATAAAATGCATCAAAAAAAAGATGGAAAGTCGAATAAGCTTTCCGAAATGTGGTCTACATTTTTTTCTAAACTCCGCAACATTTTTTTCTTCTTTGTTCTTAAATGTGAACAAAAAGAACATGTTCACAATTTAAATAGAAGATGGGCGCAAAGCGCCCTAAAAGCCTAGTACTCAAAAATCTAGCAACTAAATCCTTCTATAAAAAGTATAAGTAAGTTGGTGAGAACGCACCTCTGACCCTTTAGTAAAAGTAAATTCAATATAAAGTCTAACCGCGTCAACCTTGTTGCACAGGCTAGTCATATTAAGTGTCTGCTTTATTTACCCAATGTCCGGGCGATACAGTACAAACTGGGACCGGAAGGTTGACCCGGCTCGGAAATTCAAATGTACTACGGCTGCCTATGAGAGGTAAAACCAAAGTTGAGATTTTCTAAAGATTCAGAGTTGTCAAGATCTCAGTGACAGTTAGAAGTAAATTAGTAGCGATTAAATCCAAATTTTATACCATCTTTCATTTATCGCGAACGATCCCTTTAAATATTGCAGTAATAGCATTGAAGATACTGGAACGTGGTCCCTGAGCACTACTTTTGATAAGGATTGCAAATATTATTGAAAGTGTATAGAGTGTATATATCCTAGGTATAAGATTAGCTGATTAACCTAGTTTTACAACCATAATATTTACATTATATAGAGTAGAAATAGACCTATACCTTCAAAACATATTTTCTAATAGTAGTTCTATTGTCATCTTTTTGCATACACAATATCTACAGAATACAGATGGTGGGGTGGGTTTACAGGGCGAGGCGATAAAAACGGAAATGAAGTTTTTTAAATTCAAAACAAAATTTATTTTGCAAAAAAATGTTAAACATGCAAACCTATTTGTTGGTGAAAAGAAAAAGAGAATCAAAAAAACGATTCTGTACGAAAAATTTTTTTTTTATAAATAATCTGCACCAAAACTCAAAAGTATTATTATTATTATAGATTTATTTCGTACACACAGGTAAAATGGTACAATATGATAGGACAAAAACAATAATAAAGAATAATATACAAATATAGTTTCTAGTCGGAACATAAAAAGTTGATCATGGTTGCGATCTCATTATCATCAAAGTTGTTTAGAACAAAATTATCTTATTCATGAAGAATGGGTAATTTCCATTCTTGGTCTAAAGGAATATGATTGTATATCATATTTTGTTTTACGCAAAATTTGTTTAGATTTCTAGATTGTACATTACAATCTTGTGCAATAGATTCAAGATTTTTACATAGAACAGTTCTTAAATCCTGTTTACTTAGATCTACTACTTATGACAATTTGATAAATTGGTCACAAATTGTACAAAACGAGTGCATAAAACTGTTTTAATATGAGGAACATTAGAAATGGGATCAATGAAATATCTATGGGTTTCTCTTGGTATATCAAATAAAATGCGAATAGCAATGTTCCATGAATTCAGAAGTTTTTTAACATCCCTACTGTATAAATCCCAGAGATTTGAACCATAGAAATGACAAGTATATATATTGTACAATTTTAACACTGTGGATGTATTAGCATAATGAAATTCTTGATTAAGAGAATGTATTTTAGAAATAAATTTAACACGTTTACAGCTAACATCTTTTGTCATAGAACCATTAGACTGCAGTGTGTTGCCAAGATGTTTAATTTCCGTTACATAGGGTCAGGGTAAATTATTTAAAAGTATCGGGCAATTATTATCAGTATTAATGACAGGGTTACTGAAAACTAAACATTTTGTTTTTTATTTGGAAACATCTACATTTGTGCTAAATTTTAACTGATGAAAACTAGCAAATTTTTCACAAACATTAGTCATTAACTGTAGTCCAGATCGACTCGGAGATAATAATATAATGTCATCCGCATAAACCCAGATTCCTAGGTATACGCAATTTAGTTGACAACCAACTTTCAGATTTCTAAGTTGAATAATCAGATCATTTACATTACACATTTGATATGAGAAAATATGTATTAAGCATCTTAATATCAAAGGTGATATTTTCCTTTTTAAAAGTTTAGGAAATAGTTTAGCCCAAGAAACCATGTCAAATGCTTTACTTAGGTCCATTGAACAGGCAAATATAGGCCTGCCTAGTCTATTATAATCATCTATTACAGTGTTTATCGCCCAAGTACACATAGATGTGCTAGATTTAGCTTGAAATCCAAACTGTAGCTCATCTGTTGCAAGTTTATCACCTTCGAGAATAATGATATGATATCAAAAATGTAATTACTGTTTACAAATTCTCTGTATTATGAATTACGTTTTTTATAATAAAAATTCAATTACTCACCCTGTAGATGTGAGGTCGATCTTTCCATTTTTTCCTCTAAACGAGAAATAGTTTTACGCAATAATAAGCTTTAATGTTAAGGTTCTATTAGAGTTTAAAAAGTGTTCTTCTTCTTAATTTCATTTTCAGTTTCCGTTGACATATGTTTCTCCTATCAATGAAAGGTGCAGTGCAGATATATTGATTGGTTATCAGTATTAAAACACTGGATCGACGCCTTTCATATTTTTGTCTTAAAAAATAGTTTTATTTATAAAAACTGGCCTTAATGCCATATGTCAGCTTTGTTCACCTTGTACTATTTTATATTGTAAATATCTTTTTGTGCAGTGAGAACCAGAAAACAGTGGAATAGATGACGACATTAAAGCCATAATTAAGTGTATTTGATGCCGTTTCAAAGCAATTAAACTTACGTCAACGCTTACAAATTAATCAGTAAAATCAAAGTGTTAAGTGCAAACTTGCTATATTTTAATTTTATTGGACTATTTACAATCATACTGGGTGTTCCAAATCTACGATATTTATTAAGGTGCTAGAGCTTTGTGATAATTCAATTTTTAACAATTATTTACATTTTTGAAGTTTATGTAACAATAAACACCAATAAGATGTTGATAGCACTAAAATTAAGGAAGTTATGGCAGTTTGAAGTGTGTCATATCGGCTTTGTTATTTATTGAGATTAAATGTATAAGAAAAGCTTATCATTGCTTTCCAATTTATGTTTTGAAATGTTCTTACAACTTATACCAAATATTCAAATATGAAATCACATAATATATTCGTACAACGAAAATAACAAATTTACGTACGAACTCAACTAGACCAAAATGGCAAACTTTAAGCTGGCTTAAGTTCTTAACTTTCTTGATTTTAGAGGTATAACCTCCAATTGGTGTAGAAAATGTCCAAAAATGTCAAACTTTAAGCTGGCTTAAGTTCTTAACGTTCTTGATTTTAGAGGTATAACCTCCAATTGGTGTAGAAAATGTCCAAAAATGTAAAAATCGAGTTATCATGAGAACTCTATAAGTACCCGAAAAAAATACTTTCCACCTACTCTTATTACAATCAGTCTTAATAAACCGTATCTTCTGTCAAATATAACATCATAATATTTTTGACCCATTTTACAATCTTTAGAAATCCAAAATTTTCTGTGAGAAATTTGCTGTCCAAGTTTTTAACGAGTGCTTGTTAATAATAATAAAATATCTCTTATTTCCTTTATATTATCTGGTTTAACTTTAAAATTGCTCTAGTTCTTCTAGAAAATTTGTTGAACAAATATTTAAAAACACATTTTTTTGCAAAGTTTATTTAAGCTTCCCTTTTAGGAAAGTGGGGGAGGGAAGAGGGGAGGGATAGGATTTATACTTTACTTTTTCATCTGTTCAAAGACTGTCTATTCTGTAGTGTAATAGTAATTATAGTAGTAAACGGTACACTTGTTTGGTACATATGCTATACTCAGGGAGGAGGCAAGCAGGCAACACGGGGAAAGGGTAGGAAGGATGAATAAAAGAGGAGTGTGAGATGGCAGGAAGCAAGGGAGAGGGCAGGAAGCAAGGGAGAGGGCAGGAAGCAAGGGAGAGGGCAGGAAGCAAGGGAGAGGGCAGGAAGCAAGGGAGATGGCAGGAAGCAAGGGAGAGGGCAGGAAGCAAGGGAGAGGGCAGGAAGAAATGGGAGAGGACAGAAAGGAAGGGAAAAAGAGGAAGAAGGAAGTGAGAGGTGTTAGTGGTACAGTACAGGTGTACATTTCATGTACAGTCAGGAATGAACTAGATTATACACCTTGTCAAGACCGAAAAGCGCGCTCTGGGCAAAATCATAGACCCAATCTTAGTCCCAACTCTGACGACAGCTTGTTTCACGTGATTGACAGCTGCGAGATATTAGGCTCGACTTGCGGAGTTAGGCCCAATGAAATAGGTTGTCAAGTACTTGACAACCTATTTGGGCCCATGTGAAAATAAACCAATCTTAGACCCAACTCGAACGACAGCTTGTGTCACGTGATTGACAGCTGCGAGATCTTAGGCTCAACCTAAGGAGTTAGGCCCAATGAGAAAAAACCAACCTTGGTTGGTTTTAGTGGAGAATAAAGCTTAATGTCCTGTTCTCGACATAAAAACCCAGAATGTGCCAATCCGACAAAGGAATTGAGTCTTTGCCACAAATTCAATTTTTAAAATCCCTATATCTTTGCAACCTGAATATGTAAACCTTTGATATTTCAAACTTAGAATATTTGATCTAACAGCATTCATAGTTTGAAATATCAAAGGATTATGACATTGTGTTGCAAAGATATCGAAATTAGAAAACAAGAGTTTGTGGCAAAGACTCAATTCCTTAGATTAAATCTAAAAGCCCAAGCCGTAAATAAGGCTCAACGACAATTAGACCAGAGTCGTATTTTACCGAATTTTTAAAATCACGGGCTCTGTATAAACATAATGTTTTCAGTTTTAACTTTGCAAGTATATTTTATATGTATTATCTTTCAGGTAATATGAGCAGGTTGAGAGAGGCCTTATTCCATGGATAAATCTCTGCTCCTCCATATAAGGAAGATTTAGGTCTTCCACCTTTAATTTTTTTATCTTAAAGGGAGTGTTCGCGAAAAATGAAAGGGGGTATAGGCTTACTGCGATAAAAAAGCGCTTTTGATCGCTACTAATCTTACTTCTATATGTTGTGTCTATAAGGAGAAAATTGTTAAAAACGACTCACACCGAAGAACACAGCGTTCATACAAATTCGGAAAGATGCAACATTCAGCTCGGATCGTAAACAAATCAATTTAATTCCAAACAAATAATTCAGATATTACAAACAGTAGTCATCGATTATTTTTCGACGCATTCGTATAAAGTTAATATTTCATAATATTTTTGATTTTTTTAAAAAATAATTTTCGCTTGCGCTGGATTTTCGAACATTCCTGGAAAATATGAAAATGTCGTCTTCCTTATCAAAAAACCTCGAAACAGGAATAAATGTTTTCAAAAGTAACTCTCAGATCATGAAAAATACAAAATATTATGAAATATTAATAAAGTATAATACATTTTAAACATACTACACATTTATAATTATGTTAAAAGAGAAGAATTATAGAGTTTGAAAAAATTTAAAAGTTATAATAAAAGAGAAATTAGAAACGAAAAAGTCAAATATTATAATTTAACAAAAAAATATTCGATTTTGACTTTGATGTTTTTTTAATGTCGCAGCATACAAAAAAAAGAAAGTGAAACGTGAAGGCGGATTTTAATGAAATCATAGAATCATAAATTGAAAGTTTTTTCACAATGCTCTTTTTTTGAGGTTGTATTCCACATGTTACAATTGGTTGACACTGGAATGATATTAATAAAAAAGGAATTTTGTAACATTTGAAGATTTTATATGAGTTACATTAACTCATCTTACGCTTTGTAAACCATTATGTATTTCCTCTTTAAAAGGAGAAAGGTTTTTAATCAATTTATAATTTATAATTAATTTATTATTTCGTTATGGCCAAGGTGAATTTTATTCCCCGGCTTGGTCTATTTTGCGTCGACAAAATTGTGAATAATTTTATCATCTCGATTTACGGAGGCTACAGAGCCGTAATATATTTCCTGATCTTGTGTTGATAAATCTCAATTCCTAAAAAGCCCAGCAACGTTAATAAAACTGATGAAAAAGAAACCTACATAAATTAACAAAATAAAAAGAATTTTTGTCTAAAAAAAGACTTTCCAATAATCCATGATTAAAAAAACTGAAAGGAATATTTCTCAATTTCAATTTGTCTGTAAAAAATGAATGAAATGATTTATTAATACAGCAACTGCTGTACATTGTACAGATCCAACCATCCAGATCCAATCTTGTTATATCAACACAGGGTTTCAGTGCTCTAAATGCCACACAAAGACACAAGCCTAGTTTTCAACAAGCTGTATATATCGATCCCAAATGATGGGGACAAACCAATCTTGTTATATCAACACAGGGTTTCAGTGATCTAAATGCCACACAAAGACACAAGACTAGCTATCAACAAGCTGTATATATATCGATCCCAAATGATGGGGACAATTCAACCTGGTTATATCAACACAGGGTTTAAGTGCTCTAAATGCCACACAAAGACACATGACTAGCTATCAACAAGCTGTATATATCGATTCTAAATGATGGGGACAATCCAACTTGGCTATATCGACACAGGCTTTCAAGATTACTCTCTCGCACTAATCAGTACAGAGTCACTCTATAAACTAACTTTATTAAATATCTTGTGTTACAAGTTAACATGAATTGACGTAATTACAATTCCTACGTCGTTGTCTTGATTAAGACAATTATGTTACGTATTTACCACACAGTTAAAGTTTAATGTACGTAGCGAGAATAGATATAACATAGTTAAGTTATCTCCACATATATTTACAGCGTAATTTTAAGTATATCACATGATTTAATCTAACACTGCTACGTTTTCAATTGAAACACAGTTTCAATGAATAATGTCATTATATAAGTCTAAAACATAAATTGTTGATAATCAATCAAATCAAATCAAATATATATTTTTGTCCCAAGCTTACATTATAACATAAAGAATACAATACTTTTAAACCATATTTATGAAAACTTGAGACTGGGAGGCATTGATAGCCAGGGGCTGTTTAACACGCAGCCTCCCACTGGAGAGTCAGTTTATGCAATGATGCTGACTTGAAGATGTTCTGCTGGATATCATGCTGCTCATGGGATGGAGGGAGCTGGACAGTCATAAGCATACAGGAATCCGTCAAGGAGAGGTTGGGTTCCTTCTTTCTCGGGGTGGAACACATAAAAATAAATGAGAGTTAAAGGGAGGAGCAAGAACTACAAAATAGTTTTTTTACATTGAAAATCTTTAAGATTATCGAGAAGCTTGGCTTTTAAAGATTGTTTAAAAAGGGATGTTGGAGCTATTTCTTTAAATTCAGACGAAAGAAAATTCCAAGCAGTGGTAAATTGATAAAAAGGAAATCGTCTAAGAAATTCTGTTCTTACTCCCGGCACATAAAAGTAATTTAAATTTCTCATAAAATAAAGGTTTCCATAAAGTGTAACATTCCTTACAAATAATTCATCAAAAGAACTAGGCAATAGATCGAAGAGAATGATTGAACAAATGCATAAATTGAAGTTTTTGCTGTAAGATCAGCTCAGGTAAAGGTAAAATACCTGTGCTATAAAATAAAGGCCGTGTATGAGCATTATATTTAGATTTGGTTATCAATCTAATAGCTAATTTTTGTTTCTTAAATAAAAGATATACATTTTTCTGACTAGTGCAAGATATAATTGGTAAACAATACAAGAAATGAGGATGAATTAAAGCATAGTGAAGATATTTAAGGGCAACGTACCGCAATGTATAACGTACTGCAGGTTTACTGAATATCATGTGTACGTTATATTTGCTACATTTATATATCTATAAATCTATTTATTGTGCTTAAAATATAATTATCAAATATTCAGTATTATCTTGGTAACTGGTGTGGTCCCGGTGTCGAGGATGGAGAGATCTACTTTTCTCGGAGAACCCACCCCTTGTGTGTTTTAACCATTTCAATACAATTATAGACATTTTTTAAAAATATTTGAATCTATTAGTTTACAGAAATGAATGCCCACTTAGTTCTAAATTGTAATATTGAAAGGTGAAAACGTAAAAAATAGTTTTACAATGCAAATATTGTCTTTCTATCAAATTAAAGTTCAAAGTACTACAATCCACATGAACAGACATTGCTTAAATTGAACAATTTTTTAAAATTTAAAATAAATCATCTTCTATGAATTTTATTATGTATGTTTTTTTAAATGAACATAATATTTAAGGTTAATGTTAGGTACAGGGTGTCCCAAAAAACATGGGAATTCAGTGACGAATTCAATATTGTCTTTGTTATGAATTAGCATTGTAATACCTAATTTCAAAGCCATAATATTATTATGTTTGCTAAATTTATTTTATGAAAAGGGTAAAAGACTGTAAAGATGTGTTTATAATGTCTCCGCAAGATGAACTCTGTTTGTGTACTGCAATTTTCTTGTTTTACAAGATGAACTCTGTTTGAGTACTGCAATTTTCTTGTTTTACTTAGTACAACCGTATGCAGTCTAAACATAAACAAACAAAATGTGAACACAGCAGACGATACTCTTACAGATTACAGCTTTCTCAGTAGGAATCACTATACTAAATCAAAGAACTATTTAAAAAGACGATATCAAGTTCAGTGAAGAATTTTATATCGTATTTTCAAATAATTTTATGATTTAGTATAGTGATACCTACTGAGAAAGCTGTTATCCTTAAGATTTTCGTCCGCTATGTTTACAATTTGTTTGTTTATGCTTTGATTGCATACGGTTGTACTTAGTAAAACAAGAAAATTACAGTATACAAACAAGTAAACCTGTCCGTTTATAGACACACCTTTTATAGTCATTTATCGTTTTCATAAAATAATAAAATTACGGCTTTTGAAATTAGGTATTATACAATGCTGATTCATAACAAAGACGACATCGAATTCGTCACTGAAGTACCATGTTTATCGGGACACCCTGTACCAGCGCTCTACGACTAGGACAGGACAGGGACAGGGCCCATGCGCTATGAGGATGCCCATGTGATCTATATT
Organism: Eurytemora carolleeae; assembly: GCF_000591075.1. NCBI lineage: Eukaryota > Metazoa > Arthropoda > Copepoda > Calanoida > Temoridae > Eurytemora > Eurytemora carolleeae. Next base: position 31,218 of record NW_019397087.1, read on the forward strand.
TTGAATTAGCTAATTCAAACATAAAAATTCTAATATCAACTTATGTTCAAATGGACTAAAAACTGGTTTGTTAACATGCTGACTATAATTAGTGCAATTAAACGCTTGTGCAATTCGTGCAATCGGCTACTTCTAATGGAGCACCAGTATATAATTTTACGCTTAAACACTGTACTCTTTAAATGTCATTTGTCAACAATCGGAATTAAAGACGGTTTTCAAGTCGTCTTTTAACTCCTTTGTTTATTAAGACACTCTGTACTCTGTACTCTGTAAATCGTACAGTGACGTACAAATTGAAGTATACACACTTCGGTTTCTGAATTGTTTTATAAGATACATTTACTTTTTACCGGCAACCATTAATCTTGCCTTTTCCAAAAGTTTCACACATTCTCAAGAAATATTAATTTTACAACAGGATGCGATCATGCCATATCTTGAACAATTTTAATTTTAATGAATGTTTAAAACTTTTAACATAACTTATGGTTACAAATTTCTTAAACTACGCAATATGACCTAATTCTTTTTATACCTGTTTTCTATGCATTTTTACTTTATAATTTGATATTTGTTAATATGAAGGTTGTCTTTTATCTAATGATTTTTTGCAAAAAGAATATCATTTTCAATTAGGTTAGAATATCTTATTTATAAAGACCGGTTATTATTATTTTTCTTTGAAATTAATTATCTTGTAGATGTTATAAAGATTTTGTTTAACATACAGACCGGCATTTTATCTTAATCAATTAATCTTAACTTAGAAATTACTAAGTTTTAATAGTAATATTCTACTTTACCCCACATAAATACTTATTATAATAAAGTGTTATTAAAGAACTGCTTTGTCAAAAAACTTTGAAAACTAGTTCATGAAGGGTTTCTTCATAAACCTTTCATAAACCCTGTATGAAAATTAGGTCTTTTTATCAGTTAAAATAAAGATATTCAAATTTGTCGCTTTTATAATTTATTTTTTGGATCAGCGTATGGGGTTTCCCCTTCATATGTACTTTTTTTAATTTCCACAATCTCTTCTTCTGGGGGTTTTAAAAATTAATGTTCTAAATGAAGACATTTCGAAAAATGCTTCTCCGCAGAATTTCTTCTGGAATTTTGTGTAGCTTAAGACTTCCTCTTCCTGTACATCCTTGAAATCATCTCTGGATTGTTCGGTAGGTTGACCCATCCATAGTCTCGAAACAAAACCTTCAAGCTTAGTTCTGTTATTTTCAGGCTTAATTTTCCCAGGTTAAAACTTTAAATTACCTAATAATGCCATCCTAGAGTCTGAGTGCTTTTATTTAAGCTTAATGAAATTATCATTTAAAGCCTTTTAAAATAAAAATTGATTTAAAATTTAATTCTTAATATTAAGATTGAGAGGTTTTTTGGAAATAAAAATAAAAATAAAAAAACATAAACTATAAACGCCATCAGGTTTCCTTGATTTACAGTTTCCTGAATGGGGTTTTAAATATTTCCTACGTAAAAACTTTTAATATATTTTTTGTCATAATTTTAAAATATTACTTACTTCTACTTACTACATTGTTTGTTTGTTTGTATCCAATAAACGTCAAAACGGCTGAACCGGTCAGTCCCAAAACTTTTGTGAGACTTCACATGTACCCAGGTAAGGTTTATAGAAAATCTACGATTTTCTTTTTATAAAATCCGCAAATTGTTTGTTTGTTTTTGTTTTACAATGTGTTTGTAAAGAGAAAATGTTCTGAATTGAAATAGAAGATGGGCGCAAAGTGCCCTAAAAGCCTAGTATGAATTTATATACTTTGTTTGTTTGTACCCAATAAACGTCAAAACAGCTATCCCGATCGGGCCCAAATTTTGTGTGGGACCTCGCATGGCCCCAGGAAAATTTTATGGATGCTCAAAATTCCAAAAAGTTTTATTCGGAAGATTTTTATTTCTGTAAAATTTTTAAAATACATGAAAAATATTTGAAATTTGAAAATTTGCCAACTTTTTGTTGTTGTTTTATTCTGTTATTTTTTTCCTTTATATGAAATAAAAATTCACAAACAAATTTTATCTATTTGATAATATAAATATCTCTGTTGCGACGTCTTGGTAAAAAAAACGGAAAAAGACATTTTTGTAATCCCAATATAATGAGAGTTTTTTTTCTGATAAAACTGTTCAAAGTGGAATATTAGAAAAGTTAGTTTAATGAAAATGCCAAGAGTTTGATGTCTTCTATTTCTTGTCTTTTTTTATTTTGGTTTCAGTATTTGAAATTTTGAAAACTTAAAAAATTCAAATATTGTATTTAAAAAAATAACGTTAAAGTCTTCTTATTTGATTATACAATAACTGTAGATGCATGCAGTACCATACAGTACCATGCAGTACCATGCAGTACCATGCAGTACCATACAGTACACTTTTAGTAAAAAGTTCCGGAGATATCTAACTGACTAACCAGACTGTGCTTGCTCTACCTGGGTTGGATAATCAGGCCAAAAGTGTCCTGGCACGCCATGCCACAGTTTTATGAAAGGTTTTTTAAAAAATGCTCCAACTTTTAACATATAATAATAACATGAAATTTATGACTTCAGACTATTTTTGAAGATTTTGTATTTCGTATCCAAAGGATCCTTATAAATATCCCTAATACAGATGTCTGCTGATATAGTAGTGTACACTGTACAGTACTGTACACAATAGAACCTGCTGTGGAAAATATCGCATATCATAGGTTATAATTGCAATCCTTGTTACTCTCTTATATCTGTTCGGCACCTTTTTTTACATGGATCTGTTTTCAGGAAGCCTATGTAGAAAACAATAAAAGAAGGGAGCTGGGAAGGGGGCTTAATCCAACATCCCCCCCCCCACTCTAAGCTATCCTCCCTAACGCAATAATGTGGACAAAAATCTGTTTTCGATTTTCGGCTGATAGCCCATTTAACATAAAAATATAAATATTTCAGAACGTTTTCACAATTTCTTGCAAGTTTCTGTAATATCAAAATATCAAAAAAATTGCTTTCATACTTTGTAACTTGCAAAAAAGTTTTGTAAAAATGCAGTTTTAGATAAAAGTTCAAACTTCAAACTTTTACCAAAACTCCAGGGTGATATAAGGGGCAATTCATATAAAGTATAAACAACGATGCTAAGATGCTTGGAACTATTGAACATTTGAACTATTGAACATTTGAACTATTGAACATTTGAACTATTGAACATTTGAACTATTGAACATTTGAACTATTGAACATTTGAACTATTGAACATTTGAACTATTGAACATTTGAACTATTGAACATTTGAACTATTGAACATTTGAACTATTGAACATTTGAACTATTGAACATTTGAACTATTGAACATTTGAACTATTGAACATTTGAACTATTGAACATTTGAACTATTGAACATTTGAACTATTGAACATTTGAACTATTGAACATTTGAACTATTGAACATTTGAACTATTGAACATTTGAACTATTGAACATTTGAACTATTGAACATTTGAACTATTGAACATTTGAACTATTGAACATTTGAACTATTGAACATTTGAACTATTGAACATTTGAACTATTGAACATTTGAACTATTGAACATTTGAACTATTGAACATTTGAACTATTGAACATTTGAACTATTGAACATTTGAACTATTGAACATTTGAACTATTGAACATTTGAACTATTGAACATTTGAACTATTGAACATTTGAACTATTGAACATTTGAACTATTGAACATTTGAACTATNGTATTTCTGTATCTATATATTAATATATTTGTATGTTAGAGCATTTAATCAACTATATAAAATAAGATTAACTAGGTCTCAACTCAAGGATAAATATTTACAAAAACATAGTTCCATTCCCTGTTGCAGCAAATAAGGATATTTTAGAGAACTCTATCATTTTTAATTCTGTCCTGTATTCCCACTGCCCAATCACTTCTTAGCATTAAGGACCAACATTCTTGTATTGTAAAGATATTCATTATTTCTTAATAAAAACTGTTAACACTGCAGTCACTTTCCCAGATTGAGGGAATTTTCACATATCTTTCAAAAAACTGTATTTACGAAATTACGGTGTTATTTTAAACCACAGCCCTGAGGCAAAGTATAAGTTAATATCAACGGCCGATTAAGAATATATAATCATTAACCAAACTTATTTTTAGTTTTGTTGAAAACTACACGATTTAAAATTCTTTGAAATAAACCTATTCGTTTATTTCTCATTTTTTCTTTCTAGGCCTCATACTTTTTTTTGTTACAATCATTTATTTGAGCGTAAGTCGAAAATCGATTTCCCGGATTTTTCAATTTTTCGATTTTTCACGTCTCATTTTCATTCGTTTATAAAGTATGGAAAAATTTTAAGATTTTCGAAATTTTTTTTTAAAATCATAAGTCTTAGGTTTCATTTTTAGCTAAAATTTTGGATCAGTAATTATTACTTTTGAAGCTAGAGCAATCTAAAAAAAATATGCATTGAAAAAAAACCTTACCCAGACCACAAAAATAATTTTTTTAAACATTTTCTTTTTGAAATCAGTTGGTACAATCCACAGCTCGCTATTTCAATCAAATTTTTTTATCTAACCCACCAGGGTACAAAAGTAAAACATTTTTTGTGAATCTGAAATTACTAAAAAAATTTTTAAAAAGTCATCACTTTAATTAATAATATTTTTACTTTTAGAAATAATGTTCACGCTTTCATTTGTTATTAGTCCATTTATATTATAGGTTCAAGGTATTAGGTAGTTAAATAGGCCAAAAATGTTGTAAGTTTTTTTCAGGGGCCTTCTAAGGGACTGTTCACGCAAAAAAGAACACATTCTCAAATGTAAACTTATGTCTTAGAGAGCACAAGCCGTCCAAGGTATCGTTTTATAGGTAAAAGCATATGCATGTTTCAACAATGATATTGGTTTTTGAAAAAATTTACCACCGAGGTCATTAACAACAAATTTGATTTCTAAGGGGTCATTTTAGGAGGTCAAATTATATTAATAGCACACAAATATCGTCAGTTTTTTTGAGACACCCTGTATATAGTTTAAACATTTCTGCACTGCATACAAATTTTAGATTCGTAATTTACAAAGGAATTTAGTCTTTAAAATAAACATGAATTTTGTAATCCCTATATCTTCGTAACCTTTGCAACCTGATGGTGAAAATCTAGAATTCATTGTTTGAAATGTCTAAGATCTACGACATCGATGTTGGAAGATTTGAATTTGTGGCGAAGACTGAATTCCTTTAAAGGAATTCTTGACGTCAATAAGCAGGGAGAAATAGTTTAACCAAATACAACTAGTTTAGTTAATTATTGCCCACACTATGCAGTGGTCCAAGGGTTGTGACTCTCAAACAAAAATCGATGAGAATTTTACCAATCACTTATTGAATACTAAACACACACCTCTGACCCTTTAGTAAAAGTAAATTCAACCAAAAGTCTGACCGCGTCAACCTTAGTGCACCGGCTAGTCCTATTGAGTGTCTGCTTTATTTACCAACTGACCGGTCGATACAGTACAAACTGGGACCAGAAAAGTTGACCCGGCTCGGAAATTCAAATGTACTACAGCTGCCCGAGTAAAGCTGAAAACAAATGTGTTTTTTAGTTTAAATTGTTTATGTCCAGGCTTACATAAAGTATGATTAAGTTAGTGAGGTAACACGGGGCAAGGCATTGTGACACTTGAAAGTCGACTCAGTCTTAAAAAGTTGATGCAGCTTGTCATAGCAGTATAGATCTATCAGAGAGCAAGTTAATTACCAAGTTTAGCAAGAGAAACTTTAGAACAAGGTTTATACGTTCATAACTTAAAATAAACAAAACCTGTTGAGCTAAAGGCCTCTATGGAGGATAAAATGGGCGATTTCCCCGGGGAGGTCGGAGCCTAGGTTAACGTCCCGGGCATCTATAGATTCATCAAATTTGATTTCCCCACTCTCTCTACTGACGTAGTCGACAATAATCCAGTATTGATTTATTTCCAACCTAAAAAAATTACATTAAAACAATGAAATATTTTTATAAATCTTTGACATACATGGTTTTGAATAATAATGGGTTTTAAAATATTTTACTATTGGGCGCAAGTACATTAAATGGGGTTTCTAGTTATCAGGAATAAAACATTTCAACTTCTGAAAATAAAATGACAGTTGGTTACAAAATGGGTTCACTGCAAATCACGAATTTTTAAGTTTTCAATTTGAAATTTAACGAGGTGGTTTGTTTATAGAATTCTGCCGGAGCTAAGAAAATGTGTAATTTGGCCACCGGAGAATCTTGGTCAAAGACGACTTTACAACGGAGTAAGATATAGAGATTGATGGTTTACAAAACTATATTTATTTTGTTGCTTTTGGTTTAAAATTCATTTTTATCTAAAATATAAACAGCATATTTTTTTCAGGTTTTGAACTTTTATTTTTTTATCAGGAATAGCACAACAAATTCTTCGTTTGGTAACATTTGTAAATTCAGGTTTTTGTTAAAAAGATGTCACAGCGTAAATAATCAATATAAACCCATCTGTCAACAAGGAAAATCAATGTGTATACAGTCGTATAAGACATTAAAGTAAAAATTGCATTGCTGAATTATCTGAGCTAAAAAAATACGATATCAATGATAATAAAAATAATCAAAAATATGTAAATTTCTATTTTCTCTGCATTTATGATTCAAAATATATATTTTAGAAGACTGAGCTTAGAATGTAACGTGGATCTATTTCATACTTCGACGAAAACAATTAAATGAAAGTTTATTTTGAAGGAAATTCGAAATAGAGTTAGTATGCAAGTCCCAATTACACAGAGAAACGATAAATTGAAAATGATTAATTTGAGTTTGCTCCAACAAATGTTTAAAGGGTGCCCTTGTGTATCTGACATGCAACTCTTTTTTAAATTGTGAAACAATTCAAATTACGTCGAATAAATTTCCTCTAAGTAAAAGATATAATTGAGTTAAGTTCATTAAAAATTAAAAATGAGATCAGAAAATATAAATTGACATGAAGAAAGAATTTTATTCAATTTTGATGGAATGTTTTGCTCACACCTAATATTCACCGTTGTAGGGTGATTTAGTGACTTTATTACCCTACAACAGTACCTAGTACCTAATATTTACTATTTACTGTTGTTGGTTGATTAAGTGACTTTATCACCCTACAACAGTACCTAGTACCTAATATTTACTATTGTAGGGTGATTAAGTGACTTTATTGCCCTTCAACAGTACCTAGTACCTAATATTTACCGTTGTAGGGTGATTAAGTGACTTTATTGCCCTTCAACAGTACCTACTACCTAATATTTACCGTTGTAGGGTGATTAAGTGACTTTATTGCCCTTCAACAGTACCTTGTACCTAATATTTACCATTGTAGGGTGATTAAGTGACTTTATTGCCCTTCAACAGTGCCTAGTACCTAATATTTACCTTTGTAGGGTGATTAAGTGACTTTATTGCCCTTCAACAGTACCTAGTACCTAATATTTACCGTTGTAGGATGATTAAGTGACTTTATCACCCTACACCAGTAAAGTACCTAATATTTCCTATTGTAGCGTGAATAAGTGACTTTATTGCCCTACAACAGTACCTAGTACCTAATATTTACCGTTGTAGGGTGATTAAGTGACTTTATCACCCTACAGCAGTACCTAGTACCTAATATTTACCGTTAGGGTAATTAAGTGACATTATTGCCCTTCAACAGTACCTAGTACCTAATATTTACCGTTTTAGGGTGATTAAGTGACTTTATTGCCCTTCCGCAGTACCTAGTACTTAATATTTACCGTTGTAGGGTGATTAAGTGACATTATTGCCCTTCAACAGTACCTAGTACCTAATATTTACTGTTGTAGGGTGATTAAGTGACTTTATTACCCTACAGCAGTAAAGTACCTAATATTTACCGTTGTAGGGTGATTAAGTGACTTTATTGCCCTTCAACAGTACCTAGTACCTAATATTTACTGTTGTAGGGTGATTAAGTGACATTATTGCCCTTCAACAGTACCTTGTACCTAATATATACCGTTGTAGGGTGATTAAGTGACATTATTGCCCTTCAACAGTACCTTGTACCTAATATTTACCATTGCAGCGTGATTAAGTGACTTTATTACACTACAACAGGGTGATAAAGTTACTTTATCGACCTGCTCTTAAATGAGTTGAGTAAAATTGAATAAAATTGTATGTGTTAATTTTTTTTGTTAGTTTATTTTCTTGTGGTTTTTAACAATTTTTTTATTCTTTTTTATCGAATTTGATGGTTATTATTATCGTTAGAACTGACGAAACGAGACCGAAATATATTTTTAATAAATGTAATGTGGAACTATAACATCTCCTTTCTTTTACTCTACAGAGGTTTGGTCCATCACCATCACCGAATTTTAAAATATTTTTTAGTGTAATTGGTATCATGCGTGCGAAAAAGTTTTTGCTGAGATATTTAATTTTTCTAGTTAAAAACGCTTTGCACTTAATAGTTCCCATTAATAATGACATAAATAAATATTATTTTTATTGTCTAAGAACCAATACAGACAGAAAACATTACTGTCGTTACCATTTATCCTACTCAAGGTTCAAATATAGAACTGGGGTTAACAAAATATCCATGTTTTGAATTTGCCTGAGGAGTAGGGACGGATAGACCATGGACCCGACAGGATAGATTTGATTAGGTGAGGGTTGACCACCCATACACATTCCACACACCAAAATGGAGATTGCAGTCGTTTCTTATATAACTGGAACCAACCGTGTTATTATAGACTAAGCAAATCAAATATACATTTTAGGCAGAAAAAGGGGAAAACATATTAAACGGAGAAGAAGATGAGAGATAGAGGTATGGAGAAGAGAAAAAAATGAGAATGAGAGGTATGGAGAAGAGAAGAAGATGGGAATGAGAGGTATGGAGAAGAAAAAAAGATGAGAATGAGAGGTATGGAGAAGAGAAGAAGATGAGAATGAGAGATATGTAGAAGAGAAGAAGATGAGAGATAGAGGTATGGAGAAGAGAAGGATGAGAATAAGAGGTATGGAGAAGAGAAGTAGATGAGAATGAGAGATATGGAGAAGAGAAGAAGATGAGAGATAGAGGTATGGAGAAGAGAAGAAGATGAGAATGAGAGGTATGGAGAAGAGAAGAAGATGAGAATGAGAGGAATGGAGAAGAGAAGAAGATGAGAATGAGAGGTATGGAGAAGAGAAGAAGATGAGAGATAGAGGTATGGAGAAGAGAAGAAGATGAGAGATAGAGGTATGGAGAAGAGAAGAAAATGAGAATGAGAGGTATGGAGAAGAGAAGAAGTTGAGAATGAGAGGTATGGAGAAGAGAAGAAGATGAGAATAAGAGGTATGGAGAAGAGAAGAAGATGAAAATGAGAGGTACGGAAAAAAGAAAAAGATGAGAATGAGAGGTATGGAGAAGAGAAGAAGATGAGAATGAGAGGTAGGATGAGGAGAGATAAAGTGAGGATAAGAGGTATTGAGAAGAGAGAGAAGACGTGGATAAGAGGTATGGAGAAGAGAGAGAAGATGTGGATGAGAGGTATGAAGAAGAGGGAGAAGAAGATGAGGATAAGATGTATGGAGAAGAGAGAAAAGACGTGGATAAGAGGTATTGAGAAGAGGGAGAAGAAGGTAAGGATAAGAGGTATGGAGAAGAGGAAGAAGAAGGTGGGGATAAGAGGTATGGAGAGGAGAGAGAAGACGTGGATAAGAGGTATGGAGAAGATGGAGAAGAAGGTGAGGATAAGAGGTATGGAGAAGAGGAAGAAGAAGGTGAGGATAAGAGGTATGGAGAGGAGAGAGAAGATGTGGATAAGGGGTATGGAGAAGAGGGAGAAGAAGGTGAGGATGAGAGGTATGGAGAAGAGAGAGAAGATGAGGATGCATCTATAGGAGAGTGGAGGCTTAGTCTCGGCTTAAATACTTCAGTTCGGATTCACTCTCTCCGTAGTTAGCCACGGTTAGAGAACTCCGAGTACCCTCTCCGATAGGTTTTTAATTCTCCGACGGATTCTGAAAAGCCTGGCAGAGATTGATTCTTAGAGTCCAATTTTACTCTCAAGGTAGGTAAACTTGTGTCCTTGTGCATTATTTTTATAATATCTAATATGTAAATATAGATTACAAAACTAAATATGTTCTGCTAATAATCCTAGGATCAGATTATCAAGCACGGAATATAAAATAATTAGGTTTAATAACCTTGAATAAATAATCTTGAGAAGGAGAAGAGGGATGTTCAGGAGTAGAGAGAGTTTCAGGAGTAGAGAGAGATTCAGGAGTAGAGAGAGGTTCCGGAGTAGAGAGAGATTGAGGAGTAGAGAGAGGTTCGGGAGTCGAGAGGTTTAGGAGTAGAGAGAGGTTCAGGAGTAGAGAGAGGTTCAAGAGTAGAAAAAGATTCAAGAGTAGAGAGAGGTTCAGGGGTAGAAAGAGGTTCAGGAGTAAAGAGAGGTTCGGGAGTAGAGAGATGTTCAGGAGTAGAGAGAGGTTCAGGAGAAGAGAGAGGTTCAGGAGTAGAGAGAGGTTCAGGAGTAGAGAAAGGTTGAGGAGTAGAGAGAGGTTCAGGAGTTGAGAAAGGTTTTGAAGTAAGTAGAGAGAGGTTCAGGAGTAGAGGGAGGTTCAGGGGTAGAGAGAGGTTCAGGAGTAGAGAGAGGTTTAAGAGAAAAGAGAGGTTCAGGAAAAGAGAGAGGTTTGGGTGTAGAGAGAGGTTCAGAAACAGAGAGAGGTTCAGGAGTAGAGAGAGGTTCAGTAGTAGAGAGAGGTTCAGGAGTAGAGAGAGAGAGGTTCAGGAGTGAGGTTCAGGAGTAGAGAGAGAGAGGTTCAGGAGTAGAGAAAGGTTTTGAAGTAAGTAGAGAGAGGTTTAGAAGTAGAGAGAGGTTCAGGAGTAGAGGGAGGTTCAGGAGTAGAGAGAGGTTCAGGAGTAGAGAGAGGTTTACGAGAAAAGAGAGGTTCAGGGAAAGAGAGAGGTTTAGGTGTAGAGAGAAGTTCAGAAATAGAGAGAGGTTCAGGAGTAGATAGAGGTTCAGGAGTAAAGAAAGGTTTACGAGTGGAAAGAGGTTTAGGAGTAGAGAGAGGTTCAGAAATAGAGAGAGGTTCAGGAGTAGAGAGAGGTTCATGAGTAGAGAGTGTTTCAGGAGTAGAGAGAGGTTTAGGTGTAGAGAGAGGTTTAGGAGTAGAGAGAAGTTGAGAAGTTCAGGGATAGAGAGAGGTTTAGAAGTAGAGAGAGGTTTCGGAGTAGAGAGAGGTTCAGGAGTAGAGAAAGGTTCTTGGATACCTTCTATATTGGTTAATTATCTAATTAAAAATATTTTTTGTTAGGATTAAATTATATTAAGCTGTGCTGCGTATTTCTTTTGATACTTTTGAAAGATGATTTTTGATTAAATTATTAAGCCTGATTGCACTCGCACAAAAAAAACACCCCACATAATTATGTCGAAAACACGTTTTTTTTCAACAGCTAAAAAGCCAAAATAGCAAAATGATTAAAAATGTATGATCTGAACTGTTTATTACGTTGTTACAGTTTGAAACTCGATATAAGCAATATTACAATGATAATGGTTGTTAGTGTATCAAGTGCCTTCCTAATAAACAAATTATTAACAAATGCCTAAGTGACGCAGATAAAGATATATAGACAACACAGGTTTTCACACGAAACATGACATTTTTAACTAGATTTAATTTTATTGTTTTAAATGAAAAGAATCCCCCTACATAGATGAAAAGTTGTATCAATTTTCAAAATTGGGTCGATTTTAAACTAAAGTGTCGCCACGTCTTGTCCTTTAATTTTACCATAGGTTTCCATCCATGTGCGTCCTCATTGTTAGTTTACATTATTAATGTATCCGTCCTAGTATTTCCTATTTCCTATGGGGAGTCCGAATAACTGCATCCTCTTCCGCAATACAGAGTTGATTAATCATTTCTACAAGACTGATCCCATGAATTTATGTAAACAGTCCTATTAACGGCCCCAGACAATCTTATTTAAGGTTTAGAAAATCTTTATTTGTTTAGAACTGATGTTCTAACAACTATAATAATAAGATATATATTGATCTTTGTCTGATAAAAAGAAAAATTGAGAAAAGTCAAAATAAAAGAGTTTATGATAACAATAGAGTGCATTCATTCATTGATAAAATATAAATTAAGGAGAAGAGAAAGAAGTAAGAAGGGAGGAGAGGGAGGGGAGGGAGGGGAGGTATGGGGAGGGGGGGAAGGTGGATGGAGAGGGGAAAATAGGAAAAGTAAGGAAGGGATAGGGAGGAGGAGGGAGGGAATGCGGATGGAGAAGGAGAAGAGATGGAAGTTAGGAGGGGAAGGGGGGAAGAGGGGATAAAGAGAAAAGGAGAGGGAAGGTTGAAGAATACAGAAACCTATTTTTATTATGTTTCTTGCTCAGCCCATTTATGATTAATTGCCGAGGAAATTATTATGCTTTAATGAATTAATTACGAAATTTATGAATAATTCAGCGCCTGCCTAATAATATAAAGCTATTTGATAACTCTTCGGCGTGTTTCGGGGCTAAATTATACATCTTCAGAATATTTTTCTCTGAAAAAAATAGATTTTCAACGCAAAAAGGAATTGATATTTGCCACAACCTGGAATTTTTTAATTACTATATCTTGGTAATTAGATATTTCAAACTTTGAATTCTCTTAAATCAAATAATCTGAGTTTAAAATATCAAAGATGTACACCATCAGGTTGCATAGATGTAGGGATTTAAAGTTTTACCCTTTAAAATATTGTCTTAGCAAAAATAATGAAGATATTCTTGTTTTCTATATGAAATTTGGTGATTTTCGTTTGTGGGATCTTTGTTAAAGATGCTTGCGGATTTATGTGGCAAAGAGAAAGAATAAAATGGTAAAATTCAACAAGTTTGAAGAAATAAAAACGATCATATCTTTAAAGTGGGAAATGTGCTGTTCTGAATTGAGTTTGTCGCTCTTTAATTGAGGGGTCGCTTTATGTTTACAGTCCCTTTAAACAGGCTCACTGGGAGTAAATTACAATCTCTTCTAATCATTAGTTTCATCTGTTTAATGTTTAATGAGACAAGTTTGAATCTTTTTAATGGGACAAGTTTGAATCTGTTTAATGGGACAAGTTTGTAAATGTTTAATGAGACAAGTTTGAATCTGTTTAATGGGACAAGTTTGAATCCGTTTAATGAAACAAGTTTGAATCTGTTAAATGGGACGAGTTTGAATCTGTTTAATGGGACAAGTTTGAATATGTTTAATGAGACAAGTTTGAATCTGTTTAATGGGACAAGTTTGAATCTGTTTAATGAGACAAGTTTGAATCTGTTTAATGGGACAAGTTTGAATCTGTTTAATGGGACAAGTTTGAATCTGTTTAATGAGACAAGTTTGAATCTGTTTAATGGGACAAGTTTGAATCTGTTTAATGGGACAAGTTTGAATCTGTTTAATGAGACAAGTTTGAATCTGTTTAATGGGACAAGTTTGAATCTGTTTAATGGGACAAGTTTGAATCTGTTTAATGAGACAAGTTTGAATCTGTTTAATGGGACAAGTTTGAATCTGTTTAATGGGACAAGTTTGAATCTGTTTAATGGGACAAGTTTGAATCTGTTTCATGGGACAAGTTTGAATCTTCTTAATGGGACAAGTTTGAAACTGTTAAATGGGACGAGTTTGAATCTGTTTAATGGGACAAGTTTGAATCTGTTTAATGGGACAAGTTTGAATCTGTATAATGGGACAAGTTTGAATCTGTTTAATGGGACAAGTTTGAATCTGTTTAATGGGACAAGTTTGAATCTGTTAAATGGGACGAGTTTGAATTAAACTTTACAATAAGTAGAGTAAATAAATATAAGTTAGAAAGCAACATTCTCAAGGGAAAATTCTATAACTTTTAGGATAATTAAGTAATTAATATTAATTAATTTTGCATATTTACCGATAAAACTTTCTTCTAACTTTTTACAAACTAATTATTTTTTAAAGTTTTTGGCTCATATTCATGAAACAACTTTATTTTGCTTTATTTTGAACAATATCCACCCCATAGTTTCATCTTGTAAAATTTCCAATCTGGAGTTTATCTTGGACAATATATACCCCTTGGAGTTTTATCTTGGACAATATATACCCCTTGGAGTTTTATCTTGGACAATATACACCATGAAGTTATATCTTGGACAATATACACCATGGAGTTACATCTTGAACAATATACCCCTTGGAGTTTAATCTTGGACAATATACACCCTAGAGTTTTATCTTGGACAATATACACCATGGAGTTATATCTTGGACAATATACACCCAGGAGTTTTATCTTGGACAATATACAGTATACACCATGGAGTTTTATCTTGGGCAATATATACTCTTGATTTTTATATTTGAAAATATGCACCCTAGAGTTTTATTTTGAACCAAAGCCTGGATTTTGAAATTGTTAAGATCAAATAAAAAGAAAGTAAACATTAGCAAACTTTATTTGATGCACTTTTTGCAGTATTCACAATATTCACCATGACAGTTACCAATAGCTAGGAATGCTATATAGCTAGGAAAGCTATAAGATGTATAGGACGCTTTTCAAATATAAAGAATATTAGAACATCTATTCATTTCTATATTCAGTTAAAATTAAGAATAACGGATTTAAAAATATTTTTTACTGCCATTTTCTTAAAATTATTGAAAAGGTTGAAATTTTTGGCTTTTGTGCCTTATTTTGGTATTTAAAAAACTCTTAAGCTATGTTTTCGATTTATTTCCTTGAATTCCTTAAACATGTTTTGCCTACAGCGGACCCAGCAATAATAAATCTAACCAAACAAAAAAGGGTTACCTGCCAACCAAAGCTCGCTTACAATATGTTCAAAGGGGCAGCCTCCCCCCCCCCCTCCTGGAATTTTATACAAGTATTTTGGTCGTTTTTATGTCAAACCGTCAAAATGCCCAAACCGATCGGTAGCAGCTCAAATAACCCCAGATGGTTACAGATAAAAAATTTTGGCCGAAAAAAATGGCGACATATATTATTTTTGAAAATGCACAAAGGAATTGAGTTTTTGCAACAAACTCAAATTTTCCAATCCCTATATCTATAGAGCCTGATGGTCTAAATCTTAAATATTACAAACTTAGAATTATAAGCTCTATGCAGAATTAATAGTTTAAAATATCAAAGGTCTACGACATTGGGTTGTAAAGATATAGAAGTTAGAAAATCAGAGGTTTGGGGCAAAGAATCAATTCTGCGAAAATCCGCGAAATACAATTTACAAAGAAAAAAAGCAACTTGACAAAGAACGGTTAAAACAGTCTAATAGATTTAAAAACAAAATCAGTTAAGTCTAATCGAGTGTTCTTTTACTAATAATATTGTTTCTTTTTCTAAGGAATTGTCTCATATTTGTTTTTGTAGATATTGATAATGTATAATGCATCTGTTAAGATATTGAAAAATCTTCCCATATACAGATACTGGTCCAGAAAGATCCTGGAACTATTGATCCATAAAGATCCTGGAACTATTGATCGATAAAGATCCTGGAACTATTGATCCATAAAGATCCTGGAACTATTGATCCATAAAGATCCTGGAACTATTGATCCATAAAGATCCAAGAACTATTGATCCATAAAAATCCTGGAACTATTGATCCATAAAGATCCTGAAATTATTGATCCATAATAATTTAA
Organism: Eurytemora carolleeae; assembly: GCF_000591075.1. Classification (NCBI taxonomy): domain Eukaryota; kingdom Metazoa; phylum Arthropoda; class Copepoda; order Calanoida; family Temoridae; genus Eurytemora; species Eurytemora carolleeae. The sequence goes on from NW_019397087.1 coordinate 47,008, forward strand.
CAAATAATGAAACAAACTGAACAGTCAAGATTTAGATTATGTCTGAAGACGGTTGCCTTCATACTTTTGTCTGTGAAAATTACTGTGATTGCAAAGCATTTGCTTTATTTTGATTTTTTGCTTTATTTCATTGAAGCCATGCAATTTTTTTTTCTTGACATGAAAAGTATTTGGTTTAGATAGAAAATGTGACTGTTTTTATTCTGAACTATTGTATTATGCATGATATTTTGAACTGTTTTCATTGTTTTCCATATACACAGTTTTCTTTAGTTTTCATTAATTATGAGTTCACTAAAGAAATGAAAACTATTCTTAAAACTCTATTTTGTTATACCTATATAGATGTTAGAAACCTGATATTTTAAACTGTGGTTATAAAATCGGAATTTGAGGCGTGCGATTAATTCCTGTTATCATTGTAAAGTCTATGATTTGAAATTTAAACTATTAATCCACATTTCTAAATATTTATTTTCGATTTTGCAGTTCTCAGCCAGAATTTTGTATTATCAAAAATTTGAAAACTTATTTTACATTTGAAACCCTCTAAAATCGACAAAAACGTGAAAACACTGTATAGGTGTGGGTAGATGTTTATTAAGAAAACTATAAAAACAAATTCTGTATGATTTATTTGTGATGTAAATTTCTTATTGTTCTAATTGTGTTTTTTTCTAACAAATATTTGGTTTGGCTTCGCAGGCCTTCCTGAAATACAATAAAATCTTTTTTACAAAAACACAAAAAACGGAACCCAATAACATGTTTAACAACAGGGAGGCCAATAACATGTTTAACAACAGGGAGGCCAATAACATGTTTAACAACAGGGAAGCCGAATTTCTTTTCACTGAGCAGTGAGCATGGGGGGGGGGAGAACTTTTCAAGGGGGCTCCTCTCTCACACAAAATGGTATATTTTTTATCATATAATTATCCAAAATTATTGTCTGTATGTGCTTAACTATATCTAGATATATCCATGGTTATATATAAATATTTAACAATAAAATTCAATTTTCATGCTGATTACTCCCCTCAAGCTCTAATTTTATACTCACTATATCTTTGCAACTTAATAATGTTTTGACTTTTGACAATTTGATATAAGAATTCCTAGTTGAGATTTGAAAATGAAGTATATTAGGTTATAGGATATATATAATTGTTAAACAGTTTGAGGTAATTTAACCGTAAGTTCCTTTAAGCTCAATTTTATAGAAATATGTAATAATATTGTATATTGTATATTGTCTAATGTATATTGTATAATGCATATTGTATAATGTATATTGTATATTGTATATTGTATAATGTATATTGTATAATGTATATTGTATAATGTATATTGTATATTGTATATTGTATATTGTATATTGTATATTGTTTATTGTATATTGTATATTGTATAATAAATACTATTTCGAATTTTGAGTATAAATGAATTATAAAGCACAAGATAAATTAGAAAATAAAACAATTTATCCAAAGTATAAAATGTGGAAAACGTATTACTGTATTATGTCTAAATAAATTGATCTCTGCTCCAACGAATATCCAAATAATCTCAAATATAAACAAGAATAACGAAGAATAACGAAGAAATTTGCAAAATACAATCAATCAAACGAAAATTTTGATTCGGTTCAACAACAAACCAAGAATTGTCTTTATAAAAATGTACATTTTTATCTTTCGAGATAAATCTTTTTGAACCTGCCTTAAATTGTTTAAATCTCAATTCCGTCTTGAATCCAAATATTAAAAATATTTTTTTAAGTCCAAAAAAATAATATTTTTGAAAATAAAATCAAAGTAAACTCGACCCCATCATGAATTCCAAAAGTCACTTTTGTTTGATTTTCCTCATTTTTAATAATTTTATCTTTTATATCTCATATGTCGTCTTTTAGCCGGATCTATATCTATGTTTTTACAATTTTTATAAGCTTTACATGTTACTGTATATGTATGTAATTAGATTACACCCAATATTGCAATACAAAATTGTACTTCAGTACAAAATTGTACTTCAGTACAAAATGTCGTTTTAATTTACTGTATTCCTACACATAAATCTAGCAAGTTTTTAAAGGAAGAGACCGGCTAGGTATCTTATTTGAACCGAGAGTCCTTTTCATCAAGGACTTTTTTCGGATATTGTACTGACCCGTCACAGGGCTTCCAGTTTATACGGCCTACAAAATTAAAGGAGTAGCATTAATTTACACAATTCTTATTTCTTAACAATTGTAATTTTCTTAAAACTCTTCACTAAAATAATTCCAAAGAATTTTTAAAAATCTCAACAGAAAAGAGTTTATCCAAATTCACTAAATTGCAATATTCCACTCAGATTGTAAATAACTCAAATTAAAAACTAATCATTCAGATACTTTAACTTGTAATTGTCGAATATAATTCGATGCATTCATATACAGTTGACATTTCATAATGTTTGGTATTCTTTTAATATACAATGGCCGCCTGGTGTCTCTCCCATGTGGAACTCCTGTTCAATTGAATTATTTACGCTCTCGATCTAAGTTAAATAACGAAACTTTATGAATTTGTCTGAGTTGTAAGTTCTTTGGTATGAGTCGTATTTAACCCTTTTCTCCTTATAGGCGCAACAGATAGAAGAAGATTAGGAGCGATCACCATCGAATTCGATTCGGCGTTAGCCTATACCCTGTTTTCTTTTTCGCGAACACTCCCTTTAATAATAAGTTTGTTGTACACACATCAGGCGAGGAGTTATCTTTACGTTCTTGGGACCAACATGAACATGAACATGAACATGAACATGAACATGAACATGAACATGAACATGAACATGAACATGAACATAAACATGAACATGAACATGAACATGAACATGAACATGAACATGAACATGAACATGAACATGAACATGAACATGAACATGAACATGAACATGAACATGAACATGAACATGAACATGAACATGAACATGAACATGAACATGAACATGAACAGGATGCTGACCAGCGGAAGGGAGCTTGTTATGGAGGTATATCCCGCCTACAAAGCTTGGTAAAAGAGCAAAGAAGAAATAAGAATTCAACTCTCTGGGTCAATGCTGGAGATTTCTTTCAGGAACCTAACACTTTCTTTTTTAAAGAATTTTTGTATTTTTTATAATTGTAAAATGTTATTAGTCCAAGCTTGCTTGCGAGGGAGGTAGAAAATGAAATGAGTAAAAATGAAATAAAAATAAGATTATTAAAGAATAAAGTGTTTAATGATTAGGGAACTGCTTGGTATTCACAATACAAATGGAAGGTTAGCATTTTTAAAAATTTTTTACTGCAGGTTACTCAAAGTTTAGCAACCTGTACTGTAGGTTGTCTCCAAGTTTACCAACCTGTACTTTAGGATGTCTCCAAGTTTACCAACCTGTACTGTTGGTTGTCTCCAAGTTTACCAACCTGTACTTTAGGATGTCTCCAAGTTTACCAACCTGTACTGTAGGTTGTCTCCAAGTTTACCAACCTGTACTTTAGGTTGTCTCCAAGTTTAACAACCTGTAATGTAGGTTGTCTCCAAGTTTACCAACCTGTACTGTAGGTTGTCTCCAAGTTTACCAACCTGTACTTTAAGTTGTCTCCAAGTTCAACAACCTGTACTGTAGGTTGTCTCCAAGTTTACCAACCTGTACTGTAGGTTGTCTCTAAGTTTACCAACCTGTACTTTAGGTTGTCTCCAAGTTCAACAACCTGTACTGTAGGTTGTCTCCAAGTTTACCAACCTCTACTGTAAGTTGTCTCCAACTATAACAACCTGTACTGTAGGTTGTCTCCAAGTTTGACAACCTCTACTGTAGGTTGTCACTAAGTTTAACAACCTGTACTGTAGGTTGTCTCCAAGTTTAACAACCTCTACTGTAGGTTGTCTCCAAGTTTACCAACTCTGTACTGTAGGTTGTCTCCAAGTTTAACAATCTGTACTGTAGGTTGTCTCCAAGTTTAACAACCTGTACTTTATATAGGTTGTCTCCAAGTTTAACAATCTGTACTGTAGGTTGTCTCCAAGTTTAACAATCTGTACTGTAGGTTGTCTCCAAGTTTAACAATCTGTACTGTAATTCTCCAAGTTTAACAACCTGTACTGTAGGTTGTCACTAAGTTTAACAACCTGTACTGTAGGTTGTCTCCAAGTTTAACAACCTATACTGTAGGTTGTCTCCAAGTTTACCAACTCTGTACTGTAGGTTGTCTCCAAGTTTAACAATCTGTACTGTAAGTTGTCTCCAAGTTTAACTACCTGTACTGTAGGTTGTCTCCAAGTTTAACAACCTGTACTTTATATAGGTTGTCTCCAAGTTTAACAATAGGTTGTCTCCAAGTTTAACAACCTGTACTTTATATAGGTTGTCTCCAAGTTTAACAATCTGTACTGTAGGTTGTCTCCAAGTTTAACAATCTGTACTGTAGGTTGTTCTCCAAGTTTAACAACCTGTACTTTATATAGGTTGTCTCCAAGTTTAACAATCTGTACTGTAGGTTGTCTCCAAGTTTAACAATCTGTACTGTAATTCTCCAAGTTTAACAATCTGTACTGTAGGTTGTCTCCAAGTTTAACAATCTGTACTGTAATTCTCCAAGTTTAACAACATGTACGTTAGGTTGTCTCCAAGTTTAGGAACCTGTACTATAGGTTGTCTCCAAGTTTAACAATCTGTACTGTAGGTTGTCTCCAAGTTTAACAACCTGTACTGTAGGTTGTCTCCAAGTTTAACAATCTGTACTGTAGGTTGTCTCCAAGTTTAACAACCTGTACTGTAGGTTGTCTCCAAACAACCTGTACTGTAGGTTGTCTCCAAGTTTAACAACCTGCTGAACTTCGACGCAATGACCCTGGGCAATCATGAGTTCGATGATAGTATCGCTGGGCTGACACCGTTCCTCAAGGTAGGATTACAGAGACTGTTGTTTTAATTTTAAGTGACCCTCAAGAGGGTTTGGAAGATTCACAACGGTACCCTTTAAACCTTAATCTGATAAAAATGTGTAAGATAGCGTTGTTTTTCTGTCTTGGAAAGTGTTCAATTCTTACAAATCCCTCCATTGTTCCTGTATTCAAATATCCATACGTTTTTTAAAACAGCCAATTTTTTAAAGAGAAATCATGGATATCTCATTTATTCTTGATCAAAGCTTGTAAGGGTACTGTTGTGAATCGGACATGTTACTCTGTAAATGGAATTAGGTCTCCGAACCTTTGAAGAAACCATAGATAACACAGACATACAACGCTTTTTAAAGGGATTGTTCAATTTTAGAAAACGCGGAGGTATATCAAGTTTGTGGAATGGGAAAATATACAATGCACGAGTATCAAAAGCGTATCGTTAAAAAATGTATCTAATGGACAAAACGATCATACACATATTTCCTTTTTCTGGTGTGAACAAGTAAAATCTCAAGAGCTGTTGGGGGTCAACCCAGATCATTATTAATATTTTTTTATATATATATGTATATGTAGAAATACACCGTTTTTTTGTACTTGGCTTGGACCAACATGAACACCAAATTTTAAATTTGATAATAGCTTAATTACTTAATAAACAAGGTCTTATCTCGCCACCATATCCTTTCTTGGTTCATTATTTGTTTGTAATCTAGCTCATGAGCTATAATCTTTTTTAATATTTAACACCTTTGCTCTCTGGACTCTATAGTCCAATTTTGATAATCAAATTATGATTCATCCTTCACTAATAACTAATTACTACAAACCCTTCTTCATTTTTTTCAACACATCCTTTAAGGGAAGAACATATAAAAGACTAAAAAATAAAAAAGTGCAGAAAGAAAAAAATATTTTAAAATGGTTAATATCTAATTTAGGAGCAAACTGTCCCAATAGTTGTCACCAATATCAACCACACGAAAGGTTAAAGAACTTTTTTTTAACAAACATAAAAAATGTCCAAAGACTGTTCAGATCTTCCATATATAAAAAAGCTCTTTTCTCATATATATATACGTACTTGTATATTTGTATATTTGTAACTTTTTATATATATTAGCTGTAGCTGGCCAAACGTCTGGACCGAATTGGCTGAAATCTTTTGAGGAGACCCATGGGTTTCAAAAATCGAAATTTTCTTTTCAAATCCAAATTTATTTTTTCCAAAAGGCAAATTTAAAAAAATGTTTTTAAAATTCCACGGGCAACGCTGGGCAATTCAGCTAGTTTAGATATGTTTATAATCTAAAGAAAAGGGTGAAAGGGGTGTACATATTTCACTGTGACGAATTTAGTCTACTAGGAACCAGTTTTTCAAAACAATAACAAAGATTGTAAACAAAGGAACCAGTTTATCAAAACAATAACAAAGACTGTAAACAAAGGAACCAGTTTATCAAAACAATAACAAAGATTGTAAACAAAGTTCGGAACTTTCCAGGACAGAGTATAGGAAGGTAACTTGATGTTTACTTTCTGACGGGCATCGTTTTTAGTCCCGTTTTTAGTCCCGTTTTCAGTCCCGTTTTTAGTCCTGTTTTTAGTCCCGTTTTTAGTCCCATTTTAGTCCAGTTTTTAGTCACGTTTTTAGTCCCGTTTTTAGTCCCGTTTTTAGTCCCGTTTTTAGTCCCGTTTTTAGTCCCATTTTAGTCCCGTTTTTAGTCCCGTTTTTAGTCCCGTTTTTAGTCCTCTTTTTAGTCCCGTTTTAGTCCAGTTTTTAGTCCCGTTTTCAGTCCCGTTTTCAGTCCCGTTTTCAGTCCCGTTTTTAGTCTCGTTTTTAGTCCCGTTTTTAGTCCCGTTTTAAGTCCCGTTTTTCCGTTTTTAGTCTCTTTTTAGTCCCATATTTAGTCTCGCTTTTATTTTCGTTTTTAGTCCCGTTTTTAGTCTCGTTTTTAGTCTCGTTTTTAGTCTCGTTTCTAGTTTCTAAAAAGTTTTTAACCATCTAAGAGGCTCGACAAGAATCTAGATGGAAATTAGATTTGCAAAACCTTTATTCTAACCAAAAATATTCCGACCAATCCGATTTTTCAAAACAATTAGAACAGCGTTTTTCATTTTGAATCGTTTTGGAAAATAATAATATCTTTGATTAGAGAAAAAAATTCGCAAAATACATAATTAAAGCAAACTTTTCTAAAGTACAATTTAATTAATAACTGATATTTTGTGAAACACTTTTAACGTCAATAACTCGGCCTGTCTAAAAATGGAACTCAAAACAATGCCCATCAGTATCAGTGTACTTAACTTACCCCCAGGTCCTGATCTTCAAAACCCTTATCCTCCCTACCTTTAACGTCTCTTTAACTATTTCCAGTTCCTGAAATGGGCGGACTGTATGTAAAATCTCTGATCAAGGAAGTAGGTACGAACAACTTCTTATTTCATGTACAAATTTTTTATACATGCTCTTCGCTCACATATATATATATATATATATTAACATATTTGTATATTTGTATATGTTAGCTATAGCTGGCCTAAAAACTAGACCAAATTGGCTGACATTTTTAGAGCAACCCAAAGTAACATCGGCTAAAAAATTTAATTTTTTTTTCAAAAATCGAATTTTTTTTCGAATGTCAATTTTTTAAAATTAAATTTTTAAAAATTTTTAATTGATTAATTGTTGTTAAAAGATGGTAGGCTGATAGGCCTAGTTGGCTATATTACACCTGATACTGTGGATATTTCAAACCCAGAGCAACTTATTTTTATTGAAGAAGTTCAAGCATTGAAGGAGGTTAGTTAAAAAAGTTAAAATAATGTTTTATTAAAAATATACCAACCTCTTCTGCACTATCCAGTAGTTTAACCAACCGTACCTAGTTCAACCCTCTTTAGGTTTTTACTTAAAATTTGTCGGGGGGGGGGGGGAGGGGGGGTATAGATTTTGGGAAAAATATGCATTCATTCGTCCATTTTCTAACAGTTTCAAATAGCGTTTTATCTTTCTTTAAATAAAACTATTTACCTTTAGAATAAAAATGAACATACCAAAATTTTATAGAAAATAATAATGTCCCTAAATTCGAGTATGAATCCATGAAAAATAAGATCTGCAACAGATCTAAATATGTTTAGCCCCCGTGATCCTGCATTCTAATAATATACAAATAATAACAATGCGTCGCTAATAATTAAATTATGTTTTTAAAAAATTCTGCAACTATCTCTAAAACTTTTCTTCTAGGAGGTGACTAAACTTCATAATGAAGGAATAGATATCATCATTGCCCTGGGACATTCAGGGTATGAGAGGGATTTAGAGATTGCGAGGTTGGTGTTTACTAACTTGTTTAAGAGATTGCGAGGTTGGTGTTTACTAACTTGTTTAAGAGATTTAGGAATTTCAAGTTTTAAACAAATGAGTTTTAGTGTATTTATCTAAAATATAATATTTAAGAGAGATTTCTAGAGATTATTAGTCTTGTTTTTATCTAGAATATAGTATTTTCCAGAGATTTCTAGAGATTACTAGTCTTGTATTTATCTAGAATATTGTATTTTAGAGAGATTTCAAGATATTACTAGGTTGGTATTTATCTAGAATATTGTATTTTAGAGAGATTTCAAGATATTACTAGGTTGGTATTTATCTAGAATATAGTATTTTAGAGAGATTTCAAGATATTACTAGGTTGGTATTTATCTAGAATATAGTATTTTAGAGAGATTTCAAGATATTAATAGGTTTGTATTTATCTAGAATATAATATTTTAGAGAGATTTCAAGATATTACTAGGTTGGTATTTATCTAGAATATAGTATTTTAGAGTAAGCTTTCTGGACTGTATATTTATGAGGGCTGAGTGCCGTCAACTTGAAGAACAATGATTTTTTCTTTTTTTTTCTTTTGAAAAATTAACTTTTTTAAAGAAATTGGAACGATCTTTGATTACCAAAGAAAACATCACATCTTTTGTTAAGAATCAAAAACGTGTTTTAAAATATCAACGTTCTGAATTTGTTTTAAAAAATTTATTTTTAGGGGCATACAAACAATCACCGTTTAAAAAGGACAATGCCCGATTTACAACGGTATCCTTGAAATCTTAATTTGGTCAAAAATGTGGAAGATTTTTTTTACTTGAAAAATGTTTGATCTCTGTGAATTTCTCAAATGTTTTAGCCACGTTCACAGAGAAATCGCAAATTCATTCATTTCTCTTTAGATCAGTACCTCATCTTGATGTGGTGGTAGGTGGACATTCTAATTTATTCCTCTTTAGATCTGTACCTNGGACATTCTCATTCATTCCTCTACTCAGAAACTGAAAAGAAAAGGAACCACTCAAATTTTTATCTGCAAGAAAAATTCAGACATTTTTACAATCCTTCATCTAAAAAAAAGTTTGCCAACAAATACAGTGATAACCAAAAAACCCAGAAATAGAAAGACTACTTTATCTCAAAATTTGAATGTATCTGATGTTGTTACAAAGCAAATAGGTTTGCTAGACACTTATCAAACCACTTATTGAATGAAATGGTATATGTGAACATTGCACAATTGCTGTGTAACATGCGTGTTGGACTAACTCGAGTCTAAAAGTCGTTTTCATATTTAGAGTTTTCTGGTTCTGTATGTAAAATATATTACCAGACATTTTTACAAGTATTTTTTTCCTCCCATTCTGCCATTTTGTATTTTATTTCACATGTTTTTAATTTAAATGGTTGGTCAGGAACCCAAATATTGATCTGATTATTGGTCCTTATCCAACTCTAGTAAATAATGAAGGTATTGTATTTATTATTCTATTATTTCCTTGTCCTTAAAGGGAATATAAACAATATTTCAAGTGAACTTCCATTTAAGAAATGGCATGCCTGATTTACAAAGATACTCTTTAAATCTTTATCTATGCAGCAATGAAGTATATAAGGTTACCCAGCATAAAGCAACCAACTCTAAGTCTGTGTATGAAGGTGGCAGGGTTCTGGTGGTGCAGGCCTATGCGTACACAAAGTACTTGGGCAAGGTGGACCTCGTATTCTCTGAGAGCGGGGACCTGTTGGATTGGTTAGGTGACCCTATACTACTAGACAGCTCAGTGCCTAAGGTAAGATGAAGATGCCAAACCAAACTTCAGATTTTTAGTTTCTTTACAAATATATTATATGCTAACTAATCTTTTTTATTATAGAATCATGAGGTATTAACTTACTACTTTTTCTTTACTATTAACATTTCGATTCTAAACACCAGATCTTTCAATTTGTGCCTATTTCTAAGAAATGGGCCATAAACCTGATTTAGACCTAATGTCTCCTGCATTAATGGGTATTTATCCCCACCCGACTCCAACTACATGTTTAACCTATCTATATCTATATCTATATCTATATCTATATCTATATCTATATCTATATCTATATCTATATCTATATCTATATCTATATCTATATCTACAAAATCTTTTTAAGAAGTTTTTAAGAAATATTTAGGTAAGAAACCTTTGTAGTCAGAAAGTACTCAATAATTTGTAATTTCAAATCCTAAAAATGTGCTGGAATTTTTTTAAACTGTCAAGGTTCCGCATTTTTATACAGGGTTAACCACAAAGGATGATTACAGAAACAAATGCACAGAATTCATACTGTCTCTGTTTAACCTCGAAATCATCAATTTGAAAGACTTTCAGGTCGTCTTTAAAGTCTCAACCATTGTGGCTAACCCTATACTATAAATTATTTGATATATATTCCATACTCTCCTGGACTAACTAAAACTTTCAATAATGTTAAAATAAAACTTGTATATATATATAGACAACTTTTATATTTTCCACGATGAGACAATGAATAAAAAATGCATATTTGCAATATGGCGCTTTTTTAACAATTATAACTTTAGATCACAGATATTAGTATTTTATGATTATTAAGGGAAGGAGCATTTGATAAAAAATAAAGAGGAAAAAATGAACCATAATTAAATATGAGCATCAATTGGTAAATTACTGTTATTTCCATCCGGTGGTCTGAGGTCCAGTATTTATAATAAAGGAACTGTGAGCGTATTTTTAAGTGAACCTTCATGCAAAGATGGCAATGCCCGATTTACAACGGTACCCTTGAAACCTTAATATGATCAAATACGTTTTATGACTATAGAAAAGTGTTTAATTCTGATAATTTCTCCATTACTTCTTTTTTTGCAAGAAATGCGCAAGTCACTTTCGCAAAGAAACCACAAATGAAAATAAATAGTTCCAAGAAACAAAATCATTAATATCTAATTGTATATGATCAGCTAAAGGTTTACAGGCAGAAAGTACAATTTACAGGAGTGTCGGATGAAATCAAATATTTCGATCAAAATAAATGGTAGAAAATGTTTATCGCTAACTTTCAGATTACAGAAATAGTGACTATAGGCATCCAATCATACTTGGCAGCATAATACACAAGTAAACATAAAAAATCAATAATAAATATTCATCGTCACCGCACAAAGGATTAAAAAATGCGTAGAAATGTGTAAAACGACGATATCTTCCACATTATTAAAGTTGCAAATCGGACATTTAGGTCTATAATCTCTTCAAATGAAGAATTGAAATTTACGTTCACTATTTCCTTTAAAGACCAAACTAATAATACTGATAGAGATGAGTAGGAAGAGTCTCTTTGCCCTTTATTTTAAGCTTATCGTTTAGTTTTCTGATATTTTTCGTTATCAGTTTCTTCTGTTCAACCGTATACGGATCCTTTATATTCTCATTCCTGAAGAACAAAAAAACTTGTTACATTATATTGATAACTTTGATCAATCCCAAGTTTGAATCAAGGCAATGCAAATGTGTTAAATTGGGTTCTATTCTAAATTGATTATTTTAAAATGCATTTTCAAAATACCAGTTTTTTAGTTGATTTTTTTTGCCATGTTAAGTGCAATCTGTTTTTGTCTTATGCAATTTTTCATTCTTTGCCCGTATGCCCACTCCCCTCAGTAGTCGACCCTCCTCTTCTTCAAGGTTTAGAAAATCAAGGATTCGACGCAATGAATGCCTACAACATCGAGAATATGATGATTAAAGGTGCAATTAGAAAGTGGGCGGGGCGTGGTTTTGCATCCCCGATATTAGCCCCTCCCCCCCCCATTCAGAAAATTTTTTGCAAAATCGGCAATGAAATAATAAAAAATAGTTAAAAAAAAGAATTTTAGACCTGAGATTAATTTTGATATTTTCATAATGTAAGACTAGAGTTTGGTTTGGATCCACTCCATCTAACCAGTCGGAGTAAAAGTTGAACCAGGAGTCAGATTTTATTTGAACAAACTCCTGCCAACCCGTCCCACGAAACTGGTCCTCCTTAGCCAATCCAGTGTGGCCTCCCTTAAAAACAAACGAAAATATTGATAACATCATTTGAAAAATAATTTTGAATTGACTTTTAGAATTGTTTACAAAGAACAATTAAAAAAGTAAATGTCAGGGTTGGACTAAAACAATCAATTTGGTTAGAAAGAGTGTGGTGGTGGGAAGAAACTAACTTCACTTAGAGGGGGGGGGGGGCTGAGGGGGAAACGCTGTTAAGAAAAAAAATTGTTTTTACCTGATCTAAATGTCGGTGTCCCAGAATCGCTGCAAATGGATTTCTTATTACTAGTATAGCAGTGCTGTTCACATCCTTTATCTAAACTAGAACTAATTTAGCCGTGCTTTTCACGTCCCTTATCTAAAATATAACTAGTATAGCAGTGCTGTTCACGTCCTTTATCTAAACTATAACTAGTATAGCAGTGCTGTTCAAATCCTTTATCTAAACTATAACTAGTATAGCAGTGCTGTTCACATCCTTTATCTAAACTAAAACTAGTATAGCAGTACTGTTTACGTCCTTTATCTAAACTATAATAAGTATAGCAGCGCTGCTCACATCCTTTATCTAAACTATAAAATCCTTTATCTAAACTATGACTAGTATAGCAGTGCAGTTCACGTACTTTATCTAAACTATAACTAGTATAGCAGTGCTGTTCACATCCTTTATCTAAACTATAACTAGTATAGCAGTGCTGTTCACATCCTTTATCTAAACTATAACATCCTTTATCTAAACTATAACATCCTTTATCTAAACTATCACATCCTTTATATAAACTATAACATCCTTTATCTGAACTATAACATCCTTTATCTAAACTATTCTCTGAAAGGGATTGTCGTTGTAATTGTAACTGACCATTTAATAGAGGGCCACGCCCGATTCACAACGATACTCTATAATCCTTAATCTGATCAATAATGTGAAAGATATTACGTTTTTGTATCTTGAACAATGATTAATTCTGGTCATTTTCTTCGCGATTTTTTCTGAAGCAGACATGCGCAAGTCACTTGTGTCAACACCTCAATTGAAAATACTTAGTTTTGAAAAAGATAAACATGATTATCACATTCATTCTTAATCCGTAGCTTTTAACGGTACCGTGGTAAATCGGGCATGAAACTCTATGAATGAAGAATCACGTGTTATTATGATGTGATTAAAAGACGACATTAGAAATATGTTATAGTTGTATACCTGGTTGTACTTGTACTGTTCTTCTCTTGGTACATTTGAACCTAAATTTGGTTATATAATCGAAATTATAAAACTAAGCTTTTGTAATTAAAAGGAAAGTTGGATTTAATGAATAGCTAGATAAGGTTGAGCCAGACACATATCATGCCTTGTTTAACTATCATTTACTCATAGTATATAAGTGGATAGCGATTTTATCATTATAATGAAGACAACTTTTTAATAATAATTCTATGATCCCTCACAAGCATTTTTCAAATTCCAAGTTTACTTGTAAACAAATAGAAGCTGTTAATTGACAACTTCTCTTTGTTTATATGTTTCCGTGTCTCTGCTGTTTGAAATATTGATTGCAAAGTTGAAATAGAAAGTCGTCTTCATTGTATTGGTACATACGACGAAGACTGTATTAAAAGTTCTCTGTTGGTTGATATTTTTTTTTACCTTTTTCTGTTGTATGTCCATGTGTTTTAACAGTTAGTACCATCTGACTGTCGGAAGAAAGTCCTTCTCCATAAAATCCCTTCTTTCTGCCAACAGAAGAGAATTTTAAATAAAGGAATTGAGTCTTTGTCACAAGACCGATGTTCTAGCCCCTATATCTTTGCAACCCAAAGTCGTAGACCTTAGATATTTCAAACTATGAATTCTATTATATCAAAAGTCTAAGTTTTGAATATCTAAGGTCTACATCGTCAGGTTGCAAAGATATGGGTATTAGAAAATTTGAGTTTGTGGCAAAGACTCAGCTTCTTAAAAGAGTAAACTTCTAAAGATTCCTGAAATGTTCTTCCGCAGTATATATAAAGTAGTAATCGTTGTTCTATCACAAATCACGAAGCTTGGTAGTAGCAAGGGAATGTTTTTAGCTTGGTTTTAAAGTTTTCAGTAGCTGATGACTTTAATAGGGAAAACTCTGGGCAAAGCTGGGTTCTACTGCATGTATGCTTGGATGCCCGATCATAAATCAAATTTTGACAGGGGAACTTGGTAGAAGCAAGAGAATGTTTCCAGCTTGGTTTTAAAGTTTTCAGTAGCTGATGACTTTAATAATAGGGAAAACTCTGGGCAAAGCTGTGTTCTACTGCATATATGCTTGGATGCCCGATCATAAATCAAATTTTGACAGGGGAACTTGGTAGAAGCAAGGGAATGTTTTCAGCTTGGTTTTAAAGTTTTCAATTGAGCAGGATGACTTTTCTATGAAAAACTGATGTGAGTTCCAACGCTAGTGTTGAAATAAATACCTGAGTGAAAGATCATTGTACATACTTCCAGTATAATAACCAGAGATGCCTTCTATTAAATATCTGTAAACAAAACTAAATAAATACTGGAAATGGATAAATGTAACTTTTTTAATGGAGGGTCACTTTAAATTGCATCGACACTTCCTGTAAAGGGAGTGTTCGTAAAAAATGTAAGGGGGTATAGGCTTACGGTGAAAAATAAAGCGCTTTTGATCGCTGCTAATCCTACTTATATTTGTTGCGTCTCTAAGGACGACTTATGCTGAAGAACGTAGCGTCCATACAAATTCAGAAAGTTGCAACATTCAACTCGGATCGTAAAATAATCAATTTAATTCCAAACAAATCATTCAGATATTACAAACAAAAGTCATTGATTATTTTCCGACGCATTCATATCTAGTTAATATTTCATAATATTTTTGATTTTGTTTTGTTTTGTTTTTTAATAATACTTCACTGGCGCTGGATTTTCGAACATTCCTGGAAAATATGAAAATGTCGTCTTTATCATCAAAAAACCTCGAAACAGAAATAAATGTTTTTAAAAGTTACTATTAGATTATGAAAATAATAAATATTATGAAATATCAACTATAAACGATTGGGTCGAAAAATAATCGATGATTATTGGTTGTAATATCTAAATGATTTGTTTGGAATTAAATTAATTATAAAACAGCTTGTCTGAGGATGTAATCTGGTTTTTTTGGTATTTTGTAATGTATTGTGTTTCATGCTAGACTTCCTTCAAGGTTTATATTATTTATTATATTATCAAATCACAATTTAATAATAGTTATATTATAAATTAACAACTTTTCAATATATTCATACCAAAACTTTTCAATATATTCATACAACAACTTTAAATATATTCATACCACAACTTTTCAATATATTCATACCACAACTTTTCAATATATTCATAACACAACTTTTCAATATTGACCAAAGTTTATCTCCCAATAATTCGGTAAAAAAAAATTCTTCACATATTATTTGTCTCCTTCCCTATTTTTGTAAACAGTCGCTTAAAACCTACTATTTTTTGTTAGACATTTTGGAGATAAAAACATGTCGGGACAATATTCATTTTAGTTTTCCTAATCCACGTGTTTCCGGAGCTTGGATAGCTGGCTAGTCCCACTATAGGTAGTTTCCGGCCAAATGTGACGGAAAATCGTCGACAGGATTCGTCCAGAGGCCAGGGGAAGTGTGTGATGTTTAACCAAATCTTTTCTTTCTCCGTCCAATCCGAGAGTTTACGTTCTAGGTTATTGGGGAATCTAACTGGAACCTGGAGAATAATTTTATTTTACCATTTAACCCTATTTACTCTGAACAATTATGTTATTGTGAACATTTAGAAAAGCCCCCCCCCCCCATTAAAGTAAAGTGAACTCAATTAGAATGCACTATTTACATATATGTACAATATACATACAATATACAATTCATACATGTTTATTTACATGTATGAATTGTATATTGTACATCAATTTGTAACCAATAAAAAAGCTCTCTGAAAAAGTTTTCGGAAGTGGACATTTAGATCAAGCGTGAGTTTTGAATTGAGGTTGCAAAAAATTAGTATTTAAACATTATGATTTATGGGGAGTATATCAGATTCTGTTTAATGCATGATGGGAAATGCCTTTATTACTAAAAGAACACAGCTCAGAATTAATTAAGTAATTAAAGCTTCGTCACGGATAGATTATTATAGAACACTAAATGATAATATTAAACTAATAACAGTTATTCAAAAGGACTTTCCTCCTATTTGAAATGACCTTCCAGTCAAAAGAGTGACATGTCCCGATTCACAACGGTGGTAACCTTGAAACCTTAATCTGATCAGAAATGTGGAAGATAAAGTCATTTTAAAGTGTTTAACTCTGATAACTTCTCCATTGGTTCAGAAGAAAGAAATGCGCAATTGACTTTTGAAGAGACACCATTAATGAAAATAAACAGTTTTTAAAACAAAAATATCGATATCTTACAAACTTGATATGACATAGGGTACTTTTGTGAATAGAACGTGCAACTTTATCAAAAAATTATATTTACAGTCGCTTTAAGCGAATAGTTTTCTTTTATAATTTCTGAATGCTGGGAGATAGTAGCAGCATGTTTCTGTGAATTTATGAATATTGTTTTTTTACCTGAGGGTAGGAAACTATCGTTTTAGATCCGTCTTCACTTGTTACAATTTGTCCTCGCTTCTCTAATATTGAAACATAGAGGTCCTGCCTCCGGTCCTCCAGGTCCTTGATTTTAGCAACAAAGGACGGGTCTTTCAAGGACGCCTAGCAAAAAAAAACTATTGAATTTTAATATTTTTTTTACTATTTTGTCAAAACTATGGGTTAATGATTTATATTTTTTAAATGTTTAAGGGGGGGGGGGGAGTTAACTTTGACATTTTGATATTGTAAAAATGCAAACCTTCAACTGACTAAGTCCAGCATTCCCAGGTATTATCTGACCCCCTGATAGACCACCTAAAATAAATTGTCGAATGAGAAAAAAATCAGCTTAATAATATTTGAAACTCTGCATGTAGGCTTAAAATAAACATATTTTAAAAATACTTTTCATAACTTAAAGGGAGTGCTTGCAAAAAATGAAAGGGGGTATAGGCTTACGGCGAAAAATTATCGATGGTGATACAGAGCGTCCCATATCATATTAGATTATCTACAAGTTTTAACGCTAAAAAAAAACATAATACTCGAAAGACCTTGCATTTTCCACAAGAAAATTCTTATATTAGCCTTATTCAAGTTTTCAAAATGATTCATTCTTCTAAAATTATCTGATTAGTCCTGATAATCGTGATTTTGACCGATTAACGATCTAATATGATGTGGGACACTCTGTAGCTAATAATCTTAGTTCTATCTGTTGCGTCTATAAGGAGAAATTTGTTAAAAGCGACTCATACTGAAGAACGTAGCGTCCATACTCCATACAAATTCAGAAACTTGCAACATAACACTCGGATCGAAAAAAAAATCATTTTAATTCGAAACAATTATCATTCAGATATTGCAACCTTTAATCATCAATAATTTTTCGGCGTATTCGTATATAGTTGATATTTAATAATATTTTTAGTTTTCTTTTTTTAAAATAATATTTAGCTTACAACTTGTTTTCACGGCTGAAGTTATCCATAAATCAAATATGTACATTGTACTCAAAAACTGACAAGAAATGCCTTTTATTAAAAATTCATGATTTTACATGAAAAATATTTTTTTTAATATGACACATCACACAATATTTGCGGTGAACATGTAGGATTAATTGAATAGTTGTACTACAGTATTAAAGCAATATCATAATATGTGGCAGAACTGATAGTGAAAATATCTAAAAAATACTTGATAAACCCCCTTTTCCTTTCCCAGGAAAAAACAGCATAGTGAAAAAAAAAACAAAGATTAAGACACATTTGAACCTTGTCAAACTGTTCTGATCTACGGCAGTAGTTAGGCTCGGAGACGAAGGGGGTCTGTATGTGTGTATATGGTGTATTAAGTGCTATATGGATTGAACTATAAGCTCAATAAACTAACGTTCAATTATCTTTTTTTTATTTTACGATAAAGCTCTTAAATTTCCTCAGGGTCAGGATTCATGAATCGCTAAATTGCAAAACAGGATGGACTTCGTCATTTCTTGCCCCCCCCCCCCCCTACAGGGGGGGCAAGACTTCTTAAGGGAGGGGCATGCCCCCCCTTAATCAGGCTAGGGGGGGGGCCTGGCCCCCCCTTAGTTGCGCGCCTGGAATTAATGTTTTCAAAAGTAACTCTCGGATCATACAAATTTAAAATATTATGAAATATCAACTATATACGAATGCGTCCGAAAATAATAATGAAGTGAATTGATTTAGTCTCTATTACCTAATGGTGGAGTTTTTTCCTTGGTCAACTGATCAGCTGATTTCTCTAGCTGTTCCCTCTCTAGAAGCTTCTCAAGAGTACTTTTAGCCGAGAAGGAAAGTTTTGGTTTATCTCGAGGAATATCAATAAATGCCTGATTATCTTTCTCTTCTCCACTCTCCCCTTCCAGTTCAATCTAGTGTTACATATACATATAAAGATCAAAACTTAATTTTTAAAATTCTAAAAATGTTCCTAAAGAAATATACAATCAGAACACTGTCAGCATCTCTAAGGGACTGTAGATGAAAGTTGAAGTGACCTCTTCAATTATAGATTCACAACTGCACCTCTATCTGAGTAACAATAAGGAGGCTCTTGTTGTTTTTCTTTCTAGAAACGTGTTGAATTCTGATGATTTCGTTCTACTGTATTGCTTTGCTATAAATCCGCGGAGCATACGTCACTTTACAGAAAATTCATCATTGAATTAATCAATTTTCATAAAGAAAAGCTAGGATATCTTATTCATTTTTGATCAGACAAATCTTAAAAGGGTATCGTTGTGAATCCGATGTTCCACTTTATAACTACAGAGCCAATTGAAATTATGTCTTGGGAGGAGGGATCAGCCCCCCCCCCTCTTCCTGACTTCCTGGCATAGAAAGTATAATATTATACCTGTAGAAGATTCCTGTCTACGTATGTGACTGAGAGACCCTCCTGGGTGTTGTAAACCATCCGAACTATACAACTCAAATTATCTTTTTTTTGAATAATTTTTTTATAGGCAAAAATATTCTCAGAAATTTTTATTGCAGAGAATAGTTGGATATTAATATTTAAGATTTAATGAATAGCGATTAGTAGTTGAACCACGTAACGCCGGTTAAACAAGTTCTCTTGCGCGCCGGTTCAAGTGGTTAAATTTAGTCTAGGTGGTTCAACTACTTCTCAAATAATCTAACTTTTTAATTAAAATGTTATTTTGAGTTCCCTAAAATCTTGACCAGGTATAAAGAGATGAAGGAGAATGTTAGAAGAATCAGTATCTTAGAACAGGAACAGGAGATAAACCCAACCTTACGGGAGAGTAAAACCATCCTGACTCCGAGTCTATCACTTAGTAGGAAGGACGGGAACCAAGCTCATCTTTGGATCCATATTTTACAAAACTACGCATTAATTTTGATTTGCAGCTAGGCGCTTATTCACGACGCAATTCATTCTGTGCGTTTATGCACACTACAGCAGCACAGCTAGCAGACTGTAAGTGTGTGATATATACAAGTGAAGTTAGATAGATAGATAGATAGATATATACTTTGAAATACAGATAGATAGATAGTCAGGTAGATCTAGAGATGTGTACACCTGTAGGGTCTAAAGTCGGCTTAAACTGAACTTGATATTCCAGTGCAGGATATTGTCCGTGTATAATACAATATATGAATTGATTCAGAAAATGTAAAATTTAAAAATCGATACATACATTTAAATATAAATGTAATCATGAATTTATTTAACTTGAATATTATTATTGGTTTATTCAGGGTGAGAGATTAACCTTCCCCCCCCCCCCTCTACACCTCTAACTTATAGTTTATCTTTACAATTTTCACATTTGTATAAAAACATAAATAAAACCCTACTCTTATCTACATATATGGCTTTTGCTTCATACATGCTAATTTTGACACCATACATTTCACAAATTTAAAAATAAAACTTAGAAATTAGATTTTTATTTATTATGATAAATAGCAAAAGGGACTGTAAACGTAATTTCATGTGTCTCTTCATTTGTAGAGTGGCATTCCGATTCACAACAGTACCCTTGAAACCTTCGCCTGCCCAAGGATGACGGACTAATTCCTATTTATCTCTAGAGAAACTATTGTTATTGGTCATAACTTTGATTTCAAATTGTTATATATACTCGTGCATATAAGAAATATTAATATTTACTTTCTAAAAGTTGAAGAATAATTATTTACAACTATACTACTTTTTTTAGGACCCTGAAATACAATACCCTAGTTCTATTAAGGACCCTGAGATAAAATTATTCTAGTTTTATTTAGGATCCTGAGATATAATTATCCTAGTTCTTTTAAGGACCCTGAGATAGAATTATCATAGTTCTATTTAGGACCCTGAGATATAATCATCCAATAGTTCTATTTAGGACCATGAGATAGAATTATCTTAGTTATATTTAGGACTCTGTAATAGAATTATACAAAAGTTCTATTTTGGACCCTGAAATGAATTTACTCTAGGTCTATTTTGGACCCTGAGATATTTAAGATCCTAGGATACAATTACCCTAGTTCTATTTAGGATCCTGAGATATAATTATCCTAGTTCTATTTAGGACCCTGAGATAGAATTATTCTAGTTCTATTTAGGGACCCTGAGATATAATTATCCTAGTTCTATTTAGGAACCTGAGATAGAATTATCCTAGTTCTATTTAGGACCCTGAGATAGAATTATCCTAGTTCTATTTAGGACCCTAAGATAGAACTATTCTAGTTCTATTTATGATCTTGAGATAGAATTATTCTAGTTCTATTTAGGACCCTGAGATTGAAAGAGAACTTGAACCCTGGAGACTTAATCTTACAGAGATAACCAAGGGATATCACTTCTAAGATTAATGACGCTTGGCACCCTAAATTCCAGTAATAATATCAGCTATTCGTTGTTGACCTATCTACAGGATTTTTGTTTTGTTTTCATTAATGGATTTAAAAAAGAAAAAAAAGCATATTATTGAAAGCAATTTTCTGAGATTTCTACCAGCTATAAACCTTCTCTCCTCCCCTCCCTCCCCCCTCCTCCATTAAGATCGGCTCTTTAAGTGATTCTTTGTTAAACAGGAGATTGTTGGAAGTAGCAAAATGTTGTTGGAGGTTGGAAGGTTTGGAGGATAATCATTAAACAACTATGTTAATAATGACAATAATATTAATAATAATAATAATAATAATAAAATGTTTACTACTGTTTCGCTA
>NW_019397087.1:68979-102185 GCF_000591075.1 Eurytemora carolleeae
CCCCCGATTAAATTTTAAAAATATTTTTGAAGGAATGAAAAAATCCGATTGGCAATAGCTAACTCAGGATCCATCAGGTGCAGTACAATAGCAATACAATAACAGAATACAATAACAGTACAGTAACAGTACAATAACAGTACAGTGACAGTACAATAACAGTACAGTAACAGTACAATACCAGTAAAAACAGTACAAACAATACAAGTACAGCAACAGTACAATAGCAGTACAATAACGTACAATAACAATACAATAGCAGTACAATAACAGTACAACAGCAGTACAATAACAGTTCAATAATAGTACAGTAACAATACAATTGCAGTACAATAATAGTACAAAAGCAGTACAATAGCAGTACAATAACAGAACATTCGCTTTACAATAATAGTACAATAGCAGCACAATAACAGTACACTAACAGTACAGAAATAGTACAATAACAGTACAATAGCAGTACAACAGCAGTGCAGTACAATCATAGTACAATTGCATTACAATAACAGTACAATAGCAGTAGAATAATACAGCAACAGTACATTGAGAGTACAATAGCAGTAAAATAGCAGTACAATAGCAGTAAAAAAGCAGTACAATTGCAGTTAAATAACAGTACAATAACAGTACAATAACAGTACAAAAGAAGTATAAAAGCAGTACAATAGCAGTACAAAAGCAGTACAATAGCAGTACAATAACAGCATGATAACTGTAAAATAAGGAACAATAACAGTACATAACAGTAAAGTGACAGTACAATAGCAGTACAATCAGAGTACAATAACAGGATAATAAAAGTGCAATAACAGTACAATAACAATACAATAACAGTACCATAACAGTACCATAACAGTACCATAACACTACAATAACGTTATAATAACAGTCCAAAACAGTACAGTAGCAGTAAAATAGCATTACAATAACAGTAAAATAGCAGTATATTATCAGTACATTATCAGTACATTACCAGAACAAAAACTGCAGTACAATAGCAGTAGAATATATGCTGCACAATAATAGTACAAAAAAGCAATTCAATAGTACAGAAACAGTAGAATAACAGTATAATAGCAGTACAATAACAGTACAACAAAAGTACAATAACAGTACAATAACAGTACAACAACAGTACAATAACATTACAGTATCAGTACAATAACAGTTCAATAACAGAACCATAAAATACAATAACAGTACAATAACAGTGCAATAGCATCAAAATAGAAGTACAATCATAGTAAAATAACAGTACAATAACAGTACAATAGCAGTACAATACCAGTACAATAACATTACAATAACAGTACAATAGCAGTACAATAGCAGTAAAATAGCAGTACAATAACAGTAAAATAGCAGTACAATAACAGTAAAATAGCAGTACATTACCGAACAAAAACTGCAGTACAATAGCAGTACAATAGCAGTACAATAATAGTACAAAAAACAATTCAAAAGGACAGTAACAGTGGAATAACAGTATAATAGCAGTACCATAACAGTACAATAAAAGTACAATAACAGTACAATAACAGTACAATAACAGTACAATAACAGTTAACAGTTTAATAAATTTACAATAACAGAAAAAAAGCAATTCAATAACATCTTCTTTTACAGAACAGCATTGGAGCCAGGGAATATTACCAAGGTATTAAAATTATGTATTCTTAATAGTTTAAAAAAAAACTATTGCTATTTAATATAACATTGTTTGAGTTTTTATGTCCGCAAATGATATGTATGTATACGTATATGCATAATGCCGTACAATTTTTAATGATTTTCAAAACTTATGTTTGCTTACGCTTTTATTCTTCAACTATGTATATTATTGTTATTATTATTAATTATTATTATTTAAAGGGGGATATCCTGCAAGCGTTTCCATTCCAAAATACTTTCGACCTAGTGACCCTTCCTGGCTCAACCTTGAGGTCAGGAAATTAATAGATTTTAATTTTTAATTATTTATTTAATTTATCAATTACTATTTCTCAGGAAAGTTTTTGAACGTAGCGTAGCGGATCTTTCTCAAAGGAACTTTCTTCATAATGATCCTTTAACAAAGCACACATATAGTCTTATTACATTTTTGACTTGTCCCCTTTTTACTGACATTACTTCACATCACATATTTTTTACATTCTCTACATTTATAAAAGTTTATTTGTATGTGTGAATAATAAAATTAAAAAGTAAAAAAGTTCGAGACTGAGATTTTATGTTTGGTGGGGAGATAAACGTACTTTTACAGATCTGATAAATTTTAAAATTGGATATTTGTTGCTTGTTAGTCAGTTTGAAGAGAAAGTTTGAATATAGGGGACCACATGATAGTGGAGAATTCCTTCAGGTTTCTGGATTCAAACTAATTTACGATCTCAGGTAAAACAAAATGATAAGAACTGAATCCCTATATGTTTGCAACTTAATGGTGTTAACCTTTGATATTTTAAACTTGGACTTTTATATCGTTACCAGAATTCTAGTTTCTAACAACTAATGTCTGCGAAATTAGTCTTCCTAATATCAGAGATTGAAACTTTTGTGTAAAGCATCTTGAACGGCTGATATCGATATCAACCGTAGATTTGTGAATAAAAGCTTGATCCCTCAATTAAGTTATCCCTGCAGGGTATTACCACCTCACCAAGTAGGTTTGCAGAAGATGGAGATCATTGATCCCGAGATTCAAAATTTGTTCACTGATTTCGACGGAATTGTGTTTTTATAAATAATTGTAATTGTTGTTTTATTTTTATGATCTTTTCCTGGCTCTTTAACAATATTTAATAATTTCTCAACACCTTACTTAGGGACTGTATAAGCATAATTTCAAGTGACCCTCTATGCAAAGATGGCAATGGTCCCTTGTCTGGTCAATAATGTGGAAGATATTATCATTTTTTTCTATAAGTTTAAAAGTATTTAATTCTGACAATACCTATATCTTTTCCTGCAGTAGAAATGCGCAAGTCACTTTTGTTGAGAATCCAAAATTGAAACTAACCAGTGTTCAAACTTATAAACATTGATAGCTAGATAAAACATACTTGATCAGACACAGGGTACCGTTGTAAATCAGGCTTTGCTATCTCTCCATGGAGGGTCACTTGAAATTATGATTACAGTCCCTTTAAGCTTGAATGTATAAGTTGAACCACTGTTTGAATTGAACTGTATTTATAGAATTCCAACTAAGTATGAATTTTCTCTAGGTTATCTCCAGGTTCTAGATTGGTAGAGGCCCAGGTCCAGAGTTCAGATAAAGGATATGAGAGGTTGAAGGACGGACAGGAATATCATGTTGTAATGTCGGATTATATTTCACGAGGTACAATTATTCATTTTATAATAAAATATCAACTGTGTACAAATGAATCGAATTAAGTTCGACATTTATAGGTTGTAATATCTCAATTAATTTCAAATTCAATTTAACTATTTTATCTTATTAAACAATGCAACTCCGTGAATTTGTTTGCGTCCTACGTTCTCAGGTATGAGTCGTTTTTAACACTTTTCTTATTATTACTATATTATATAGATTTATTCACACACAAAGATATAAATACATATATAAATGGTGTAGTTTAAATTTGTTTAAATAAATTTTTGAAAATACAGGTTTCCAAAAAGAAAAGAGAAAAATATGCAAAAGTATGCACAAGTAGACGACATTGATCATTACTCATTACATAACATATTTATCATTTCATTTATTACGTAATCATCGAATCCTTCAACATATAAATTATTCGTTCTTGTATTTAAAAGTTCTTGTAAAACCGGAACTTCTCATGCATGGTCCAATGGGACATCAAAATATTTCATTTGTTTCTTAACTAACATTTTACTAAGATCCGAAGGATTTACAGAACAATCATTTGCAATAGAAAATAGATTTCTGCCAAGAACTGATGTGTTATGGTCATTTTTATATACGCAACAGATAGAAGTAAAGTTAGCAGCGACCAATATCGAATTCGATTCGATATAATTTTTCCCGAACACTCCCTTAAAGGACATAGGTCTTTTTTATCCGAATCAAGACTAAATCTACCTCCTAGATGCTACACTGCAGAGCTAGGTGCGACATGACGAAAAAAGTTTACGGGACGATTATTCTGGGTAAAAAATATGGAATAATTATCCCGTAAACCTTTTCCTACATGTCACACTAGTCCAAAGTGACACCTAATCCTGGCCCCTGTGGAGCATCTGTAAGGGGGTAGACTTATTTGGAAATTGGTTAAGGAAGGTTTCGCTCACAACTTTCAAAAGTTTTCAAGGGTTTAACATTCTCATCAGCTTCAGTAAAGGGATTGTTCATATTCATCTGGAAACAAATCAGAAACACTAACCAACCCTACCCTACACTATATTTTAGGATCTAGCTCCAGGTACTTTCTAGTCTAGCTGCTTAGATATTCTTATCTTTCTCATATTTTAGGAGGAGACGGATACAAGATGATCAAAGAGGAGAAACTAAACCAAAGACAGGGATTTCTGGATTTTGATCAAATCTTAACTTATCTGAAACTATTCTCCCCTGTATCCCCTAGAATTCAGGTGAATATTCTCCCCTGTATCCTCTAGAATTCAGGTTAATATTCTCCTCTGTATCCTCTAGAATTCAGGTTAATATTCTCCCATGTATCCTCTAGAATTCAGGTTAATATTCTCCCCTGTATCCTCTAGAATTCAGGTTAATATTCTCCCCTGTATCCTCTAGAATTCAGGTTAATATTCTCCCATGTATCCTCTAGAATTCAGGTGAATATTCTCCCCTGTATCCTCTAGAACTCAGGTTAACATTCTCCCCTGTATCCTCTATAATTCAGGTGAATATTCTCCCCTGTATCCTCTATAATTCAGGTGAATATTCTCCCCTGTATCCTCTAGAATTCAGTTTAACATTTGACAGGTTATCGAGCAAGGACAGGGAACTCAGTGTGTTTAGAGTAAGGGAAGGCACACCACACCATTTTTTCTTCCGCACCACAAATGCCGTCACAATGAACCATTATTTCTTCCGACCACACGCAACAACAAAAAATACAACTCGTAATTTTGGAAAACGTCAATGAACTGACTACCCCCAAACGAATTAAGTGATAAAAATAGAAATAATTTCCCAAAAATCAGCTCTTTGAATATATATATTTTTTTCAGGGTAGAATTGTAATGAAAGGAGAGATACCTGAAGAACCTGCAAGTACAAATGATGCAAATGGAAATCGGTAAACAAATATTTCATATCATTTTTTAAAATGGAAATTTACATTGTCGAAAAAAATTTTAAGATTGATTTATTTTACTTTAGGGTTCTGTCTGAGACCTTGATTCAGATCTGCTTTGTTATTAGCAATATATTCTTACTTAGTTAATCAGTATTGTTATTAGCAATATATTCTTACTTAGTTAATTGCAATATATTCTTACTTAGTTAATCAGTATTGTTATTAGCAATATATTCTTACTTAGTTAATCAGTATTGTTATTAGCAATCTATTCTTACTTAGTTAATAAGTATTGTTATTTGCAATATATTCTTACTTAGTTAATCAGTATTGTTATTAGCAATCTATTCTTACTTAGTTAATAAGTATTGTTATTTGCAATATATTCTTACTCCGTTAATAAATATTGATTGTAGCAATATATTCTCTCAGTTAATAAATATTATTAGCAATATATTCTTACTCAGTTAATAAATATTGATTGTAGCAATACATTCTCTCAGTTAATAAATATTATTAGCAATTTATTCTTACTCAGTTGCTAAATATTGATTTTAGCAATATATTCTTACTCGGTTGATAAATATTGATATTTGCAATATATTTTTACTCAGTTAATAAATATTGATATTTGCAATATATTCTTACTAAGTTAGTAAATATTGATATTAGCAATACATTCTTACCCAGTTAATAAATATTGATATTAGCAATATATTCTTACTCATTTTATAAATATTGTAATTAGCAATATATTCTTACTCAGTTTATAAATATTGTAATTAGCAATATATTGTTTCTCAGTTAATAAGTATTGTTATTTGCAATATTCTTACTCAGTTAATAAATATTGATATTTGCAATATATTCTTACTCAGTTAATAAATATTGATATTAGCAATACATTCTTACTCAGTTAATAAATATTGTTTTAAGCAATACTTTCTTACTTATAACAAAACTATTGTTTTTAGCAATATATTCTTACTTTGTTAACAAAGTCGACTTTTAAAATCAAGATTGCACTTTAATTCGTCCTATGTTTAGCAATTGTTTATTTGTAAACAAATCCGCTTTACTTACTATGTGTATAATAACTTCAAATATACAACCATTTGCTTTGAAACATCAGTACTACTTTTATATCATCTTTCATTTCTCTGGTTATCACTGTGACATAATTTTTCTCGATTATTGAATATAGTAACTAACAATACATTGGTAATCTGTTAATAAATATTGTTTCAAGCGAGCGGGGGAAGGCAGCGGCCATGAGCCACCACTATTTCCCCTTCCGTGCCACAAATTAGCTTTTTTCTCTTCAGGCAGTCATGAGCCACCACTATTTCTCCTTCCAGGCCACCACATTAGACCCTTTTTGAGAGCAATACGAATATTAAAAATGATGCAAAATAAAGTACACTTCACACTGCTGAAAATGAACCTTCAGGATTCAAGTCAGAACACCGAATTTTTTTCTTCGGAAGGCTTCTGAGGAGGGAGGGAACCCCCGGACGCACATGAGCCTCCGCTATGCAGACACGAGCCTCCCCAGAGTTGCTAGGCAGACCAAGCCTCCGAGTTGCAGAAATGAGTATGCGCAACACATCAAAATGTGCCTGTGTAATACAGGAGGTTTTTTTAAACGTGTGTTTTAAGTTTATATAAATGATTTTTTTGAAATTTTTAGACACAGTGGCAAGAGAGGCTTCTCAAAGATGATAAGCATTTATTAATTATCATAAATAGTGCCGAATTATTACTAATGAAGTGGTATCTAAAACTTTAAACATTTTTTACGCGAAAAGGAAAATATTTAGAAAAAAAGTTTGAATTAAATTGAATTTCATCTTTTATAATTTTTGATTTTAGCGATACCATTTTTTGAAGTTCAAATTAAATCTTAAAAAATTGTATTTATTATTTAAATCTTAACATTTTTCCAAAAAGGTATAGTTTAAATCAAAGATTACAACAAAACAAACCAAGTTTACTCCAGAAATATTTCTGCGTAAGAAATGTTTAAAGTTTTAATATAAATCTTATAAGCAACTTTTTGAGTCCATATATGTTTCTAATAATGACAATCAATAAATAACTCTAATCTTTAGTAAAATTCTTATGCCACTCAAGAATGTAAGGCAAGGAAAGTTAATTGCGGTTGAGTATACTCTGTGTACATATTGAAACCAGTTCTCTCTGGGCGGAATTTGTAAACAATAATAGATGCATCAGTGTTCGTTTAGTATCCGAGGAGGCTAAAAGCATTAAATTTTGATAATTTTGATAATTCACTTAATAATTTCCTATGACCAGAATATTTCATTGATTTTTTATGTGAATGATGGATCCCATGTCAGGCTTCGACATCCGTCTTGTGTTTACATTAGCGTCCAGAGACAGTACACTGCAGTACTAAAGATGTGTACACTTCTGAAATGACTTTCCTTGCCTTACATCCTTGATGCCACTCGTCAAAAAAAATATTGAAAGTTTTCATCACTCAAAAAAGCTGTGCTGTATGGTGGAGGCTCGCTTACTGCATAGAATAGGCACGGTTTGCATAGCGTAGGCTTTGTCTGCATAGTGGAGGCTCGGTCTGCCTCGCGAATCTGGGAGGCTCGATGTCTGCATAGCAGAGGCTCATGGCGTCCGAGGGTTCCCTCCCTATTCTGAGTTATAATCTCAGAAAATGCCACCTAGGGAATTTTAATTAAATCCATTTAAGAAATTGTAAAAATCAAGTGCATTTTAAAGTCTAAACTCAATCGTAAGTGCAGGTTCAAGGATTAATCAAGATTAATCTGTGTTTTTTGTAATATTTTTAGACCCCTCAACGGGTTCCCAAATTTTGTGAATTTTCCTTAACAAAGACATGTTTTAGCCAAAAAAATCAAAGCCTTAGTGAACTATATACTGAATAGTTGCCCAATTACTGTTTAAAAAAAGACTTTGAAGTAAAATCAGTAAACTTACATCGGGCCGCATTTTGACAGTCAGGCAGTTGACTAAGGGGTTCGAGTTTTTGCTACAAGTTTCATGACTGTTAAAGAAAAATAAAAAAATTTGGATAACAGTCATATACTGTTAAAAAAAAACCAGAAGATGCAGATTAAAGTCTTGAAACGAAATGTTTGTTAAATTTGAGACCTTCGAGTGCACTTGATTTCGACAATTTCTTAAACTTACCTAGGTGGCATTTTCTGAAAATTGAGAATAAAACTCAGAAGCCTGCGTTTAAACAAAATCCGAAGAAAAAGGTGTTTTGACTTGAAACCTGATGAGTCCATTTTCAGCAGTGTGCCTTGTGTGAAAATTTGCTGAGTGCAAGGAGAAAATTGCTTAGTTTTTTTTTGATGTAAGGTGCAATGAAAGCTAAATACTGCGATTTTCACATTATTTTCTTATTCTTCAAACTGCTCGGGACAATTTTTCTCTGCTCCCACAATAGGAAAAATGACCTAATTTACCTGTTTAAATGTAAAACAAACGACCTCTTATCTGTATGTTAATATATTGATCTTATGTACAATTGAATAAATGGTTTGAATTGAACTTTGCAGGTCGTAAATTTACCATTTGAAAAAGTAGTTTGCCCGGAAGTCAAATGAGATGGCCAGGAAGAGGAAATAAAGGCGGCTCAAGGCGGCCGAAATAGAAAAAAAAACTAATCTGGCACGGAAGGGTAAACGCAGGTGGGTTGTGGCCGCCTACCTTCCCCCGCTCCCTTAAGAATATGTTAATTTTAAATAATATAACCATGTAAAGCTTCAGTAGAACTTCAATACGCAACTTCGTCAATGAAGCTTTTCAGAATTTCATTCCAAAGTTTTCACTTTAAGAATTTTTCAAGTTATTAAAAAAAATAAGATTTTCGACCGAACTTGACAGTAAATTAAGTTTTGGTTCAATTACCGTACCACTGAACTACATGAAATAAAAATTTAACTGTTAAACTGAATTAAATCTTCCAAGAATATCTGAAGGTCTGTTGAGCACTTTCGTTAATTTTAAGATCCTGAGAAAAGATTTCACCAGTTTTAACAAAATGTTTCTCGACTAGATATACATAAGTAACAGTTCAACTTTTGTCATTAAACATTGACGAAATTAAGGATGTACACGTGTGAATAAGAAACTATTTAAACTTCTCGTGATCAAAATCACTTAACTTAAAATTTTTGGGCCGAGCGCAAACACTTGAAGTCAAGATAGGCCAACAGTTGCATGGTCTGAAAATATTTAGTACACTATCAACCTCTACTCTTTTCTGTATTGCAGGAAAAAAACGACAAATAAATATCATGCTATACTTTATTGAATTTGCTAGTTGGATTGAAACAAATGAATTTTAGAAATGCCGTGAATTTTATCCTCTGTCGTAGAATCAAGTATACATGGTTTAATCAACTTCCTCAATAGTGGGTCCAGCACCTCCAGCACTGCTAGGGGCCTCACCACCTCCCATACCTCCCATATCAGGCATACCTGGACATACTAAAGTTAGATAAGAGCATACAAGATCTTACAATGATTAGGAAAATAAAGTTTTCAGTGTTAAAAAGCTCGATTGTGTAGCATCAGCAGATTCAGAGTTGGATATCGTATTTCATCATTTCATCATTTCATCAGAATATCATAAGTTTCGAAATGAAAATTTGCTCTTTAAGCAAGCAATTAGATCAGTATTATTAGATAAGAAAAGCCAGATAAGTTTTATACTTAAGGCGTAAATTATAAAAATTAATTCGTAAATTTTCAGTCAGTGGACGAAAAAACCCATATGTATAATTGGAAGGAAACTCTGTAAATATATGAACCGCTAATAAATTTCGTACCTCCTGGCATACCTCCGGCTCCCTGGTAAAGCTTGGTGATAATAGGATTACATACAGCCTCAACCTCCTTCTGCTGAGCAGTAAACTCCTCAACCTAAATATTTTAAGTATAACAATTGCCTGTGAACCACGTGGAATATTACAGATTTGATATTTAGTGAAGACAAGATTCAAAATATATTTGAAGTGACCCATCTTCAAGACGACACAAAGATTAGGTCAGTGTTAATATTTTTTAATATTTTCTCCTTCATCAAAATAAATAATTAAGGTTAAAAAATTGAGAGAATTTCTTCCCAAGGGAAAATTTAAAAAAGAGTAAAAATGAAACACTTGAACCTAAACGAACAACCAAATTTTCTACGTTATTAATATTTCCTAAGGTACCATTGCGAATCCGACATTGCAATCATAGCCTAAATGATATCTAATAATTTCTACCTCGGCGAGCTGGTTGGCATCCAACCACTTGATGGCCTCCTCACACTTGTCATTGATCTTCTTACGATCATCCTCGGAGATTTTGTCCTTCATCTTTTCATCCTCGATGGTGGTCTTCATGTTGAAGCAGTAGGACTCAAGTCCGTTCTTAGCAGAGATTCTCTCCTTCTGCTTCTCGTCATCTGCCTTGAACTTCTCGGCGTCGTTGACCATACGCTCAATCTCCTCCTTGGACAGACGGCCCTGGGAACAAAAGGAAATAAAAAAATTATATAAAAAATAAAATTGGTTTAATCTGATAAAAATCTCAGGGTTAAAAAGCTCTTGGGTAACATCAGAAGTCAGCGTTGGATTCGTTGATCATCACAGGAGATTTATAAGAGGTGCAAATCTTTCATGGTTTGATTTAAACAATCTTGTTGAAAAAAATTGTGCACCTCTTTTGTGTTAAATATTAACTGTACCTTGTCGTTGGTGATGGTAATCTTATTCTGCTTTCCGGTAGACTTGTCACAAGCAGACACGTTCAGGATACCGTTAGCATCAATGTCGAAGGTGACCTCGATCTGAGGAACACCACGGGGTGCTGGAGGGATTCCAGTCAGATCAAATTTTCCAAGAAGATGGTTATCCTTGGTCATAGCTCTCTCTCCCTCGTACACCTGGATGGTGACAGCAGGCTGGTTATCACTGTAGGTGGTGAAGGTCTGGGTCTGCTTAGTGGGGATGGTGGTGTTCCTCTTGATGAGGGAGGTCATGACACCTCCGGCAGTCTCAATACCGAGAGACAGAGGGGCAACGTCGAGGAGGAGAAGGTCGGAGACAGCCTCGCTAGTATCTCCAGTGAGGATAGCAGCCTGAACAGCAGCTCCGTAAGCAACAGCCTCGTCAGGGTTGATGCTCTTGTTAAGCTCCTTACCATTGAAAAAGTCCTGGAGCAGCTTCTGGATCTTGGGAATCCTAGTGGAGCCACCGACAAGAACGATGTCGTTGATGGAAGATTTGTCCATCTTAGCATCCCTCATAGCCTTCTCGACAGGCTCCAGGGTTCCCTTAAACAGGTCGGAGCACAGCTCCTCGAACCTAGCTCTGGTGATGGAGGTGTAGAAATCAATTCCCTCGAAGAGAGAATCGATCTCAATGTTGGCCTGAGCACTGGCAGAGAGAGTCCTCTTCGCTCTCTCGCAAGCAGTTCTCAGCCTTCTCAGTGCTCTCTTGTTCCCCTTGATGTCCTTCTTGTGCTTCCTCTTGAACTCATTAACGAAATGATCCACCATACGGTTGTCGAAGTCCTCTCCTCCAAGATGAGTATCTCCGGCAGTAGACTTAACTTCGAAGATACCCTCCTCGATGGTAAGAATGGAAACATCGAAGGTTCCACCGCCAAGATCGAAGATGAGAACGTTGCACTCGGCGGCACCCTTCTTTTTGTCCAATCCGTAGGCGATGGCGGCGGCGGTGGGTTCGTTTATAATACGGAGCACATTCAACCCTGAGATGACACCAGCATCCTTAACAATAAACAAATTACATTCTAAAGCAACATTGCGTATTAAGAGTTTACTAAGTGATCAATGAAGAATTTAGGCCAATTTCTCAATCGAGTTACACTGGGTAACTTGGAATTAACTCCAGAGTTAACCTAGTTCCAATTTCTTGGACCCGCAATATCCTGGGTTACGATCGACTCTAGAGTAAAACTACACGGAGTTTAACCCAGAGTAGAATGCACAACTGAGACCAGAAAATAATAGAAGATGATTGCATAGTTTAGAAAAGCGAAATATTATATTTTCGATAAAATGTTAACAAAATGATGGATCACTTTGAAAAAAATTGAGTTTAAGGAGGGAATTGTTCTTTTTACCTATCTATTACTTCGACAAAATTGATGTCTGAATATATTTGTTGTTGTGATAAAAAAAAGTGTTTTCTTCATCCATTTCACAAAAATAAATTTATTTGCACCTAAATAAAGCAATAATCCCAAATTCAGCAAATAAACACTCCCCTTTTTCTTCAGCGAGTTGAGTAAAAAAAATTACGAAACATTGCATACCTTGGTGGCTTGTCTCTGGGAATCGTTGAAGTATGCAGGGACAGTTACAACAGCGTCCTTCACGTCAACCCCTAGGTATGCCTCGGCAGTCTCCTTCATCTTGGTAAGCACCATACTGCTCACCTCCTCGGGGGTAAAGGTCTTCTTCTCGTTCTTGTACTCTACCTAAACATTTAGAATGTTAAAACCACTCATTTAAAACGATAAAACCTTAACAATGAGCGTTTTAAAAATCTTTTGAAAATGACCAAATTTTACAAGAAGAAATCAGTAAACCAAATAAGATAAAGGTTTATACATTAAAGATCTTTCCAGACCGCGCGCAGCGGCTATAACAGGTCAGGGGACCAGACGATGCTGTCACACGACATAACAAAATTGACGAGGGTACGGAATTTTGGCTACTAAACGTTCTTCGCTACACCATTTATACTAGGAAATCAAACTGTTATCACTAAATATAAATACACATGAATAAAAAAGAAAACTTGCCTCAAGCTTGGGCTTTCCGCCGACATTGACAACATCGAAGGGCCAGTGCTTCATGTCGCTCTGGACGGTGGCGTCGGAGAAGTCTCTGCCGATCAGCCTCTTGGCGTCGAAGATTGTGTTGCTGGGGTTGATGGCGACCTGGTTCTTGGCTGGGTCTCCGATCAATCTCTCAGTGTCGGTGAATGCAACATAGGAGGGGGTGGTTCGGTTACCTTGGTCATTGGCGATAATCTCAACCTAAAAAAAATAAAATAATTGCAAGATAAAGAGAAATATAGTTTCTAATGTAATAAAATCCGGTTTCATTGTTGAACAGTTTAAAGTTTATCGACTGATTTGTTGGAACTACTATAGACATCCCGTCATATCCTGTAGTTCAAATAACACAATATTTGCCCATAGGGATTGAAGTATAAGATTTCCACAAAAAATATTCTAATGAACATTTAGTCCGACAAACTACTAAGACGAGCGCTGCGGCTGGCAGTTAAAATTTTTGAAGTTCCTGTAAACTTCACATTTAGACAATAAGGTTTATTTCAGACTTTTGGGTCTGTCTAAGTAATTTAGACTCCCCTTCTAACAAAAATTTTAAAGACCACTAATTTCAGCAAAAATCTTGTTATTTACTTTTGGAATTTTAAGTTAAGTTTGGTTTGGACAATTTCTGGGCCAAGCGCTGCGGCTAGGGAGCCGAGTGCCGTGGCTAAGAAAGACTAGGGGACCGCATCATGCTGCCACATGGTCGGTTAAATCCATCTTACATACAAGATCTATGTACAATATAAATAGGCGGGGGACCAAAAATCATATACTAGGAATATACCGTTAGGATAGCACCAATTACTTAATAAAGTCACCTATAGTGCCCCCCCCCCCTTCAACAAAAAAAGGTATCTTTCAGCGATTTTAAATGAAATGGTTACAGGTGAAAAACTTTAGAATTAAGGTTTCAGGATTATAAAAATTAGTCACTCAAAACAGAACTACAACCATTAAGATGCTTAAAAACAAATTAAAATGATAAAATTTACCTTTCCATGTTGGAACACTCCAACACAAGAATAAGTTGTTCCAAGATCGATTCCTACGGCAACTTTCTTGGCCATTTTCAGTTAGTAGATTTACAAACGCTGTGTATTGGATGGAAGTTGATAAGAGAAGAACGATTTGCAATCGATCACGTGATACAAAGACCGGACCAGAGCCAGGCCAAGCCTTTCCTTATCCGGCTACTGGGATCGTTCAGTTATTTCTATTAATCTAAAAAAAAAATTATAATTCATGAATAATTTTATGAAAAAGATAGAGAAAAGATTGTTTTCTAAAATAACGTTGAATGAGAAAATAATTTTTTTGTTGAATAGTTGGTTATATTTTTATGAATTTCTCCATGACGTCAGACCCCGGTTTCTTCTTTCATGATTTCCAGAATGTTCCACAATATTCTAACGCGGGAAAATATTGATTAAGTACACGGATAGTGTATTTTTCGACCTACGCAAATCTGCTATACTCCACTTCTGACCTACGCTAAATCCGCTATATTAAACATCCGACCTACTCGAACGTGTTTTTTTTTTGCTGTGTATACTGTATACCTCGAATGCAATATGAATAGGATCCCCTAGCTAATGAACTACCTCGACCTACTATAACTTTCCGATCTACTGCAATATAAGACCCATTACAGCCATGTTTTATTTTGTACTATTTGAGGGTTAGGTTAGGTAAGAACGATTTCTGGACCGAGCGCTGCGGCTAGGACAGCTAGGCAAGGGGGCTGATCCGTGGGCCAGCTGTGCTGAAACCACATATGTAACATGCAACCTACATCTGTAAAATCATGTGCTTAGGTCGGAATAGCAGCGTAGGTCAGAAGTGGAGTATAGCGGATATGCGTATAGGTCGAAAGATCACCTATATTTTTAGTTCATGGCTAGCAACGACGACATTTAAACCCAATCTCGTGCTTATTATTTGTTAGTCATTTTATCCGTTCGATCAAGTTATGTAGATTATCATACTGCGGAAAAGTACAGTCATGCATATCATCTAGGGGTGTACTCATGAATTTGTCCATGAGTTGGGGCTTAAATATATATATATATTTTTTTTGGGGGGGGGGGTTAAAAGACCTAATTGTGAACCATTAGATTCACTCAATCCAGGGGGGCTGAGCCATTAGCACCCCCCCCCCCCCTAAGTGAGATACTGTACTATTTTGCTTATAATTGCGCGGTAATATCAAAGGCAAGGCAATTTCTGCTTGAAAATTAAAGTTTAAAACAAGTGCTTTATATAATATTGCTAAAATGTACATGTCTAGCTAGTAAGTAAAGTTAAAATTAAATGCTAATTTAGTTGCAACACTTTAATGTCGACCCAGTCTTGAAAGTTGATGCAGCTTTTCATAGCAGACTCTGAGCCCGTTTTCTCCATAATAATGTTTCAACAGGGTAATGTTGCATCGTCTATACGCAACATCCTCTATACTGAACTTCCGACCTACTAACTTTCTGACCTATTGCTATATCCGACCTACGACAGCTGTAGGTCGGTTACACATTTTATTTTTTTAATCCGACCTACAGGCATGATTGAGTTCTAGTCATGTGCATGGAGCGAGGTCAGATGTACATATCTATTTGTAGGTCGGATATACTCTTTTTGTAGGTCGGATCTGTACACTTTTTGTAGGTTGGATGTACTGTTTGTAGGTCGGATGTACACTGTTTGTAGGTCGGATGTACACTTTTTGTAGGTCGGATGTACACTTTTTGTAGGTCGGATGTACNAAATGCATATATCCGACCTACTAAAGTGTAAATCCGACCTACAATTGATGACCATCCGACCTACAAATGCATATGTATCCGACCTACTTAAGTGTAAATCCGACCTACAATCGATGACTATCCGACCTACAAATAATTGTACATCCGACCTACAGTAGGTCGGATCAAACAAAAGTTTTTTGAATTAAGGTGCAACTGACCTATAGTTTAACAGACCTACAGCAGCTAAAAAGCAGCTGGAAAACCACGTGCAAGTAGGTCAGAAGTGTAATATAGAGGATATGCGTAGGTCGAAAAATACACCACCCTATCAGATAAGAATTTTGCGTGAGACATCTAGCGGCCAAACTATCGTCCCCCAAAGTATGTGAACAACACGGCCACTGTTTAAACATTATTATGGAGAGAACGGGCTCTGGATATATGTTAGACGAATAGCTCTTCCAAGTTTAAAATATAGAAGGTTTATTAACACACAGAATTTTGTCACCTTGGACATTCATAATTTAGAATTTGTGTTTCTGTAAAACTTAAATATATAGTTATCATGGTTTATAAAAACAATTGGTATTAGATTCCCGTGATATATTCTCAGTGACGTCTCAGGTTGCAAAGATATATGGATTAGAAAATAGAGTTTGTGCTTGGCCGGTTACTTTAAATTATAAATTATAAAATGTGTCAAGTATATATCCCAATGTTCCCCTTTCAAACACTTTATAAATTATAATATATATACAACATACATTGTTCAAAAAAAAATTTAGCTTTTATTTGAAATACAAAACAAAACGACCAACAAAACCTCATAAGCCTTATTAAGTATAAATAAGTAAGTATATATAGGTAAGATATAGTTATAAAAAGTTATGCATAAAGAGCTAATAGCTATAATATATGACAAAAATCGCGTTAAGAATCCCTTAAACATCTTAGCAAAGACAAATAGAATCTGATACTCCTGATTTGTAAGTGAAATGGAACATGAAGAATGTAGAGGGGGGGGATGACATCACCATTGGTGGGGGAATAAGGAAGGGAAAAATGTATGACTAAGATATTACGCAAGTATCGATCTTTTCTGATCTATCGATTTTTTAAGTCCAAGTTTAAAAGTTTTAATAAACAAATAAATCGAGTTTTTTTCACCTGACAATCGAATTTTAAAATTCTTTTTAAATATCATTATTTTTTTTCAACTGAGATTTTATCCATTTAAGAAGTTTTGGTGTTTAAAAGTTTTAAACAACCCCTTTTCAAAAATATATTTTGGTGCTTTTTTTCTGAATTTTTGTCTTTCAGGGCAACTGAGACAAGCCTTTCACAAGATATTATTTTGATCCAAGCGTCAGCAGAATATGAATAGTTTATTCAAATTTTAATTCTTTATTAAATTTGAAAAAAGCTTTATATAAAATGGATTTTTGTAATGAAGGTTGCGTAATCTTTCATTTAAAATTTTTTACATAATTCAAATAATTAAATGAAATCTTTTTTAGGCCGCACTTTTAAAACATGCATATTAAATAAAAATGATCATTTAGCTTTGTTTATATTTATTCGATTAGGTTTTTTTTGGATGTTTTTGAACATGTATTTGAATTGTGTTGGGAGCTGGAACATTTCGTAAATTCGTATAATGGATATTTAATAGATAACAAAATCATAGATATGGGACATTTATATAGATAAGACAGAACACAGACGAGAGGAAATTTCGTAGACAGGACATTTAAAAGAGGAAAAATTGTATAGACAGGACATTTCACAAGCAGAGAAGAATTTTCATAGATAGTAATCATAGACAGTAAAGCATTTTTTTCAAAAACAATTTAATGTTTTGGGTTTATAAAAAATGTCACGATTCGGAGAAAATGTGATCATTTTAAAATACATATATACTCCGATGAATACATGCATATAAATATTTTGTTTTGTAATGTACGTGTGTCTTAACTAACAAGAAATGTCCTATCTATAAAATGTTTTGCTATAAAATATCTAACACCTTTGAAAATCAAAGAGGTTTTACATATTTTTTATTCCAGAAAATCTTTTTAAGAAATTTAAATTTTTGATGTCATATAAAAGTCCCTGCAGTTCTATAATTACACTTTCTCCAATTGTAAAATTTAAACACAATGCATCAAATGTGCAACTTTCTTTTATATCACATTCATAGATCTTTTAAACACAAAAAATGTTTTGTTTTCCAGTAAAACTTTCCATGGTTTCAGAGCTTGCTGTCAAATATTTGAAGGTTGAGATGAGGGGTGGGGATAATTTGAACAGGGAAGGGGAGGGGATGAAGGATGGGGGGGGGTATGAGATTGTTGTCCCTGATAGATGTTGAGGGTATAAGGTGGGGGTGTAAATGAATAAATAATAAATGTTGATGCAATATTATTGATTATTCATGATTCACATATCAGAAGCTAGAGAGAGAGAGATGTTAATACAAATAATGCACAGAATATTCATAACATATATTGATATTATGTTTACATTTTCATTCCTTAATTCCTTTATTCCTTTACTTCCTCTACCCTTTTCCTCTCTCTACCCTTTTCTCCTCCCTCTACCCTTCTCCTTCCTCTACTCTTCTCCTCCCTCTACCCTTCTCCTCCCTCTACCCTTCTCCTTCCTCTACTCCCCTTCTCCCCCTACCCTTCTCCACCCTCTACCCTTCTCCTCCCTCTACCCTTCTTCTCCCTCTATCCTTCAACTCCCTCTACCCTGCTCCTCCCTCTACCCTTCTCCACCCTCTACTCTTCTCNCCCCCCCCACTCTCTCTAACCCCTCAGACACAATTTTGAGATAAATATTTGTTTACATTGTTATTGAAGCTGGAGACATCTCTTCTATTCCCATTCCTTTAAATGGACCAAATAATACCGTATCAAGTGAGCTAGGGGGAAACAAGACCAATGGGGTTTACATCTACACAAATTCAGACTTGACAAAACCCTGACTTCAGAACTTACAGAAAATGGCTGCAGGGCTTCGTATTTTTAGCTAATATCATACTTTTGTTTATATTCGGTTCATGGGCACTACTTAGGGTTGTTAATCGTTTTTGTAAACGATCGTTAAACGATCGTTAAACGTTCGTTTTTTGTTTCGTTTTCAAAAAAGATCGTTTCGTTTTCGGAAAAAAACGATCGTTTTCAAAAACGACCCACTCATTTTGAACTTTTAGAAAACGAATAACGATCGTTTTTTAAAACTATAGTTTTTACTAAAACGATTTGTGACCGTTTTTCATACGATTGTTTAAAAAAATTTATTGACAATTATGTTAACGATCGTTAACGAAATAACGAACTTCGTCAAAACGGTCGTTTTTGAAAAAAAATTACATGCACTTTATTGAATGTCTTACATGAAGTTTAACAGTTGTGGGGGAGTTAAAACTTCTTGATGTTTTCTTAAAAACTACTCAATGATAAGTATAACAGATGCCCTTCAGGTCGGTTTCCTCTCTTCGTTAACGATCTTTAACGAAGGGTCGTCGTTAACGATCGTTAACGAAATGACGAATTTTATAAAAACGATCGTTTGGAAAAACGGTCGTTTTAAAAACGACCACTTTTAAAAAACGAACTTTTTAAAAAAACTATCTTTCGTTTTCGATTTTTCGTCGTCGTTTTCATAACGAAACGATAGTTTTTCTGAAAAATGAAAACGTTAACATCCCTAACTACAATGTGTCAAAACTACGCGACATTTTAAGTAAGAAATGATTAATCCGGGTTCCTTATAGGTACGTTTACAGAGCATCAAGCAAACAATGCATGCAATCTTCCGGTTAGAAAAAGACTCCTCTTGTATTACGATATCTTCCTCATCGTCACACAGATATAGGTTTACAGCAAACCTTAATGTCAATGAAGAATTAAGAACTTTCCTCTCTAGGTTTATATCGTTTATATTCATTTGCGGTTTCTCTACGAAAGTAACTTGCACATTTCTTGTTTATAAGAAGCAATAGCGAAACTCACATACATGAACACTTTCCGAGTCAGAAAACCGACGGTATCTTTCACATTTTTATCAGAATAAAGTTTCAAGGGTACCACGTTGCAAATCGGACATTGCCATCTTTGCTTAGAGGGTCAAATAAAATTACGACTACAGTCCCTTTATGCTTGATATAAAATAGGTGAATAGGTTCTCTTTATATGATGGGGTGATGAGTGATATTTATATTTATTTTGAAACTAAATAATAATAAAATCTTTAATTATATGCAATCGATGCATCAATATTCAATATCAATAGAAATAGGTACCGAGGCAAGAAGAGTGTACCTGCAATAACGCGAATTTCAATATTTATATTATTTCTAATTATTAAGGAAGACTCTCGTTGATTTTGAGCGAATTTTTTTTGTTATTGTTTTATACTGTACAAAGAGAGGATGGGCAAGAAGCGCCCTAAAAGCCTAGTATAGATATATCAAGTCTCATCTAATTTCATTTAGCTATAGCTGGCTGGATCACATTGGCTGATTTTTTTTCATGAAACCCGTACATAGAAACCTGGGACCCGCAGGCTGCAAGGCCGGTGACTTCAGCTAGTTAGTTAAATACAAGAAAGAAATCAGAACATTCATCCTAAAGTCTCATCCTGGATTGCGAAAAAGTTATTTTCTTCCAAACAAAGTTTTGATGGTTTTAATTTAAAAACCTCCGTAGAGTGGCGCTAGTCTAGTACTGCCAATGATTCTCTTCTTAAACAGCTAACCACCTTTCCCAAGAGAGAGAGGAGGTGGGGGGGGGGGACAAATTTTTGCAAACATTTATTTTTGCCAACCTGGTGATATGTCGTGAATTTATCTACTGAAAATATAGTTCCTATAAAGGTACTTTAATTAATAATTTTCATAATTTATGTATGCAAAAAAAATTGCAAATTAATTGAAATACATTAATATTGAGTGTTAATATAGTTAGATAAAAATCTTATTAATTTTATATAATTTTTTACTAGAAGTCCGGGTAAAAGGGGGGCATACTCTGCCCCCTAATTTGCAGATTGAACGGAGACCCACCGGGAAACCTCGGAAGCCCAAACCTCTCTCTCTTACTCTCAGTTGTATGAAACCAGAGAGAGACCAGGACTGATACTGGTGTAGGAGGTACCCGGAGCTAGGACGGAGAGAGAGATGAAACTTTATATAAAACTTCAGCGTTCATCTAAATAGAGATCGTCTGAAGTGTGATTTTTGAAATGTGAATTCCAAACCGAAAGTGATTAAAAAGTTCAAGAAAACAAATAGATCTATTTTTTTGGTGAAAAGAACAACAGTGCTAAGGAAGTCAGGTTAACATTGACTCAAAAAT
Source organism: Eurytemora carolleeae (assembly GCF_000591075.1). Classification (NCBI taxonomy): domain Eukaryota; kingdom Metazoa; phylum Arthropoda; class Copepoda; order Calanoida; family Temoridae; genus Eurytemora; species Eurytemora carolleeae. Next base: position 90,205 of record NW_019397087.1, read on the forward strand.
CTCAACTGTTATCAGATCTAATTTGATAAAAGTATAAATCAGCTGTGTAGTGTTGCTAGGTCCTTTCAGTTATTAGCAGTTGTGAACAAGTTGTTATCTCTGAAAGCAATTCTGCTCTCTGTTAAGAAAGAATCAGTTTTTAAGGTAAATTTTCAAAAAATCGAAAATCTTAATTTATGTTATTTTGTCAAATACATACAGTTTTCAAATGATTAACAGGCTGATGAATGAATTTTATAATTGTGGAGGGGGGGGGGGAGGATGGTGGACGTTCCCCCCTCAAGCCCCCTTAAAGGTTGGATGAAGAGAGGAGGAAGAGGGGGGGGAGGAAGAGCCTTATGAAAAAACTTTTAAAACTTAAAAACAGGAGAGAACAACGCCAGTTTTTAAATTGTCATTCCTTTAACTCTACCAAATATTAATATATTTTTGAGATTGTTCTTTATAGTATCGCATTTGGTTAAACACAATTCTATCCTGCCAAAATATTTTTATTATTGTATAAAAATATATAATTAAAAATAAACCACCATAAGACGTGGCAGGGTATACTAAAGTAAAGTTGAAAACTAAAATGTTTTGAATCAAATCTACTCTTATAATGTTATAGATTTCTAATATATAACTAAATACATTTGTTTTTCTATGCCAGGGCTACAGCCTATATTCATTTCCTGAGTTTTAGAAATAATTTTTCTTAGAAATTAACAATAACTAATTGTAATACATAATACAAAGCACAAAGCAATTCAGAAAAAAGAAGGAGGATTATAAATGAGGTGAATTATAAAGAATAATAGAGGGGAATTAGAATTTAATGAAATTAAAAACTGATAATGAGTAAGTGAGAGATTTACGTAATATAACAAGGAAATAAGTGTTAAATTAAGAGAGTAAGTGAAAACTTTAATCCAATATTATAAGGAAGTAAGTGTTAAATTACGAGAGTAAGTGAAAACTTTAATCCAATATTATATATAGATTTAGATAGATAAATTGATTTATCAGAATACCTTTGATTTATTAATAATCACTCACTTACTCACTCACTCGCTCACTTACTCAATTATTTACATTCTCCCTCACCCACTCGCTCACTTACTCAATTATCTACATACTCACTCACTCACTCGCTCACTTACTCAACTATTTACATTCTCACTCACTCACTGTATTCTAACAAAATCTCTTTAGTATTCCATTTTCTTTCTGGTCATAAATTGTAAGATTTGGTTTCACATTCATTATTTCTTTTTCTTTTCCTGAGCCTTAAATTTACTTTATATTTTTGATTACACATTTTTTCAATTCTAATTTTATGATTTTAAGATATCTTCAACATCGTTGCTTATTAAATAGATTAAAGAGAACAACTGAGAATTGTTGATGGGTCTCGTAATACGAAGTACGTTGACAGTCCCTTTAATCCTACTGTTATTGATGTTTTCTGTCATATCTTTGTAATCTTTGTAATCTTTGTATCTGTAAGCGTAATTTCAAGTGACCCTCCATGCAAAGATGGCAATGCCTGATTTACAATGGTACCCTTGAAAGCTTTGTCTGATCAAGTATAAATTAGATATCCATGTTTTTGTTTTTTAAACTTTTTATTTTCATACTTGTGGGTTTTCTGTGAAAGTGACTTGTGCATTTCTTACTTTAAGAAGCAACGAGGATATTCACAAAAATAAACACTTTCGACGGTATTTTCCTCATCTTTTATCAGACAAAGGTTTCAAGGGTACCGTTGTAAATCGGACATTATCATCTTTGCATGGAGGGTCACTTGAAATTACGCTTACTGTCCCTTTAATACGAATTAGGTTTCGAGTCCCTTAAATTCTAATGTTTTCTTGCAAATGTTTGTAAAGTGCACATGAATTTATTCATTTTTTGCTTGTTGTGTAACATGATATTATTTTTCTAGTGCACGCTTCTAGTTACATTTATTCATTCATCATTCATAATTCATCATCCATTTAAGTATCTTAGCCATCCATTCAATATATAATCATCCTCATCCATCCTTGCTCTATACTATCTATTCAATGATCCATTCTTTTTTATTATATATTCAATTATCCATCATTTCTTTATTATATATCAAATTATCCATTGTTTCTTGCTTTATTATGCTGACTTAATTTTTCATTCAATTATCCATTTAAGTATCGAAAATAAATTATGCACCAAAAACTAAAACAAGGTAAATGCAGTTAAACCTTTACAAAGGGTGTACATGTCGTACATAGAGCTGAACCTAGCTCGGGTTACTGATTTATGTACCTGGAGCTGAACCTAGCTCCGGATACTGGTTTATGTACCTGGAGCTAAACCTAGCTCCGGATACTGATTTATGTACCTGGAGCTGAACCTAGCTCCGGATACTGATTTATGTACTTGGAGCTGAACCTAGCTCCGGATACTGGTGTATGTACCTGAAGCTGAACCTAGCTTCGGATACTGTTGTATGTATACCTGGAGCTGGTACGTGTATGTATCTGGAGCTGAACCTAGCTCCGGATACTGGCTTATGTACCTATAGCTGATCCTAGCTCCGGATACTGGTGTTGAAGGAGACGGTTTTGTATATCTTGGGACCGGATATTGAAGGGTTGTATAAACATTAAACACGTTAAAACAGAGGTATCAAGGGGACTAGGGGGGGGGGGGGGGAGCTTGTGTTCCTATTTCATGAAAACCTGATATCTCTTGATACCTTCTAATACCTCCTGAATCCGGCCTCTAATGCCTCCTGATACCTCCTATCTTCTGATTTCGGCCTCTGATGCCTCCTGTTACCTTCTAATACCTCCAAATACCTCATCATACCTCCGAAAACCTCTTGATACCTACAAATACATTCTAAGAAAAGAGTGAAAATCAAATCAAATATAATCACGATTTAAACTTCATATAGACTTGAAAAGAACTTGTAGTAAAACAGCCAATATTGAGTGGAATAACGAAGCATGGTTGTACACAAAACTATATTCATATTTTAACGATACAAATGATTAGTTGATCTAAATACACACGAGAACCCTTGGGTTGGGTTCACATTACAACGTCATCTTACAACCCAGAATTTGAAACTGAAAAAAAACAAAAGAAAATATCAAAATATCAAATTAAAAAAAAACTTGTTCTGATTTTTTCCCCTTTACACGTTGTTTACAATTACCTTGTTTATATTCTGAAGAGTTTGTTGCTTTAAAGAAACCTATAATTTATACATATCAACAATGAGTATAAATAAGGAGGGGAGGGCCAGGCCTGGGGTGAATAGGATTCGTACGATTTTACAGAAACGTACAGAATTACCCAACAAGTTTGAGCCATGTGCAGACGACTGTACGGTTTGTTTAGTCTTTTTGCTTACATTGATCTATCTTTATTATAAAACAAGACATTCTTATAGATAGGTTGCATATAGCCGGCTAAACGTCTGGACCAATTGGGCTGAAATTTTTCGTGGACACTCATGGGTGGCCGGGGAGTGTTATATGCAAAAATAAATTCAAAATTTTTTTTCAATTTTTTTTTTTTTTTTTCACAGACAACGCCGGGCCCTTCAGCTAGTGATTTCATATTGATGTAAGCTTGTTTCTTTCATTGTTAGATCACTTAATAAATAAAATTGACTTAATTCAACCTTTAGAACAGTATATCAAGAAGTTCAGAGCTGGGAACTTTTGAATGGTAGGTATCGGGATTAGTGCTTGATCTCCTCTATTTCTTAATCTCCAGATTTAATAATTCTTGTTCTCCTCTTGTTATCAATCTCAAGATTGATTAACCGATCGGGATTACGGATATCCCATTCTAAAGTTCTCAGCTCAGGTCATCTCATACTTTGTGGCTTATTCTGTATTGGCTTCAATCTAAAGTAAATATCAGGTTAGATTGAAATATTAAAAGTTTTCAATAATAATTTTATTCTTATGAAAAATGCAAAGCTATTGAGAAGAAAAGATGTATTTTGAATTTCTAACATGTACATTGTACATTGTAACATTTACCCGGATAAACTGGATTTTCTAATATTTAAGGATTTAAGAGGTCCCAAAGTCGCACCAGAAACAACTCATGAATCTGTCCTATATCTCCTATTGTTTAGTTTGGAGTGTATTAGGACAAACTAAACTAGTTTTATATTAAAACATTTTTTCCGCATTCAATTTTTCATGGAAACATTTAACATAAATTGTTAAAAAACATAGTATATGTTAACAATTGGGGGGGGGGGTGCTCCTACTTTATGTAACATGTTAAGTTAATATGTTACACAAAGTAGGAGTACCCCCCTACTCTCCCTAATATCTCTAAATTTAGTTAAACACACTTAGATAGATATACATTTATAAAACCAGATCCTCTCTTATCGCAGGCTTTTAGGTATTGATAAACAAATTTAAGATTACATTCCGCGAACTTAACTTTCCAGAAATATTTGAAGCATCTTAATATAAAAATATTCTGTAAAAATATTTTTGATTTTCTTGGCTGCAGCTTTATAGACATGTTTACATGTTTGGGTTAATAACCTTTCAAATTCTTATTCTTTTCAACCTAGGTGCTCTTGTGCGTTCTTGTTCATTTTAACCTAGGTGTCCTTGTGAGTTCTTGTTCATTTAAACCTAGGTGAAATTGTGCGTCCTTGTTCATTTAAACCTAGGTGCTCTTGTGCGTTCATGTTCATTTAAACCTAGGTGTTCTTGTGTGTTCTTTTTCATTTAAACCTAGGTGCTCTTGTACGTCCTTGTTCATTTTAACCTAGATGCTCTGGTGCGTCCTTTATAGACGCCAAGTTGTTTAAAAAAACATTTCTAAGGTTGAAACTTTTATCTTGGTTCGCAATAAAAGCTTGAGATAATATATGATCTCAAAAGATGTCTGTTCCAAAACTTTATTAATTAACAAGTAGTGACGCGGCGTGCCAAAATAATGGTGTGATATAGGTTATATAGGTTATATAGGTTATATAGGTTATATAGGTGATATAGGTTATATAGGTGATTTTGTGAAATGTTGTGCACTTGTCTTGATACAATGTTTTTTTTCAAGATATAACAAAACAAAATAAGTTAATTTCAATATTATTTTAACCGGAATAAAAATTTCCAAAAAGTTTCAAATTTTTTTTCGGGAAAAAATCGGGGGACCAGTTAAATTTTAAAGCAATAATAATGCTTTAATAAAATTGAGCATGAAGTGAGTAAAAATGATATTTTTGAAAAAAAAAATAACTTTTTTCCCCATTGTTTTGTAATCCACACCCATAGACAAACTTTATTATTCAGAGAGACAAATGTTTCTTAAAAGTTTTAGATGAGTATAAAAGAGTTAATAAAACCCCTATAAAAGCCTTCATAGCAAACGTTCTTAAAGATAAATGTCAAAAATAACAAAACACATATAAAACATATAAACATATATTTAAAATTCGGAGATGGTGATGGACCAAATTCCTATAGAGTTAATAAAGTAGATATATTTCGGTCTGGGTTGACCGGGACCCTCGACCTCAAAATCGATAGTAAAAAATGTTGAGAAACCACAAGAAAATAAACAAACAAACAAAAATTATTTAAAAAAACAAAATGGGCCGTCAAATGGACAAAAGGGAAACAAACTTATATCATGAGAAGGAAAAAAGATAATTTGCAAATATGCACTTTTTAAAGAATGTTTTAAGACGATTATTATTCCTTGAGATTGTTTCTGTCATGAAGATTAAAAACAAACTGTTTTGTATTAGTATAAAGTGGTGGTGGGGGTCGATCTTATTAAAGAACTTTTACGTAAATCGGGGGTNGGGGGGGGGTTCAGGTTTGGTGTGTTAATTAAAGGAGGTAACAAAACCAAAAAAGATCGCAGATTTCATAAAAAAATGTCGTGGATTTTCAAAGGAACTTATATCATAATATGGAAAAAAGATAATTTGCTTAATAATCAATTTTTGTATGTTTTAAGACAATTATTATTCCTTGAAATTGTTTCTGTCATGAAGATTAAAAACAAATTGTTTTGTATTAGTATAAAGTGGTTGTGGGGGTCGATATGAAAACCAAAGTTTGTTGGAGGCAATTTAGAAAAATTTTGATCATTCATAATCATTCCCTGGGGCCACGTGAGGCCCCACACAAAATTTTTTCCCGATTGGTTTTAAATACGCATAAAATACTCGAAAAACTTGGTATTTTCTGCAAACAAACTTTTATAAGAGCCATATAAAGTTTTTCAAATTTGATTTTTTTTCTTCAAATTTTCTGATGTGGGACACCCTGTATGTTCAGACAGTGAAACCAAACAGGGAAAATGTTACCCGTGGTTGCCAAGTTATACAGCGTGTCTCAATAAACATAACAATTTAAAGACGACCAAATTGACTAAATTGAAACAGCAAGCTAACCTTTAAACACAATCTTAAATGAACTTTTAGTGTAATTTCGAGATGTTAATATCCGGTTTATAACGTCTGATTTATCAGATATCCATTTTTAAATGTTTATTTTCTTTTGTGGTTTCTCTGCAAAGGTGACTTGCGCATTTCTTGCTTATAAAAAAACAACGGAGAAATTATCAAAAGTAAACACTTTTGAGTCAGAAAAACTGCCTTATCTTTCAAATTTTTAATCCGAATAATGTTTAAGGGAACCGTTGTAAATCGGACATTGCCATATTTGTCTGTAGGTTCACTTGAGAATATGCTAACAGCACCTTCACATTTTCATGCTTAATAGGATACAAAACATACTGATTATTTCTTATTAAAAGATTGGAAAACTAAAAACTTTATCTTTGCCCTGTCCTATTCTCAGAGTTTAAAATAAAGAACTTAAAGTTGACAACAAAAATCCTAAATGTTTATATCTTGAATAATTCTGCCCCAACATAAGCTGTTAACCCCCGGGCCGCCCAGGATTGAAAAATTTTCTAGTTTTATTTTGCCCGCAGCAGAAGATGGAGATCAAAACCATTTTTCAAACTTTTCTTCTCAAATTTAAATCCGTCTGAATGTCCGGAATTATAAAATTTATCGTAGTTTAAACTTTAAAATCTGGTATTGGAAAAGGAAGAGGGGCGTGGCTGGTTGGGGAAGGGGAGGAGGATAGGATGAGGGGTGGAGGAGAGGGTGTTGATATATATCCAATAGAAAATAAAAATATAAATATAAATATATATCTGACACTTTGAGGTCCGTAAAATTAACTTTGATTGTTATACGTCTATCACCTAAGTTAGAAACTTTTCAAAATGAAAACTGTTTTCAAATTGAATTAAATGATATGAAATATCATTCCAATGAATTGCACAAATACTCTTATGCTTAAAATAAATCTATTTGACATCCAGGACAAATCATGAAAAAAACTGAATCTGTAGAGGCAAATTTTCTTGCATGGCCCACCCTTTTTTTAGCATTTTTAACATTCAAAGGTCCGAAATTTTTATTTTTCTAGAGATCATCAATATTGAAATTCATTACGTCCGGAAATCTTCTCCCCCAAAGTTTTCCTCAAAAATACAAAAAAAAATAAAAAAATAATGTCAGAACAATTTTTCGTAAAGTCGTCTTCTACAGTTTTATTCTTTGCGGGCTACACTGTACCCTTTACGATCACATTGCCTATTACAGAAAAGAACATGTTTTTTGTTTGTCCTCTCTATTTTTCGTTCTTTTTCTAAGGTTTCAACTGAATGAAATTAGCCGAAAATAGAATTCCCAACCAAGTTATTAAATTCCATCCTTTGATTTGAGGTAAAAGCAGAAATTATCTTTCATCTCATTTGTCCTTAATTTAAATGGATTTAAACTTGATTGAGCACTTACAAAACTTTTCATAACAAAACGTTTCCTAACGAAACATTTCCACCACCAAACGTTTTCTGCTTTAAAAAGTTTAAATCCTATTCCAGAGTTTTCTGGATCTCACTGTAGCGTTGTATGTCAAGAGTCATTTTTTGGCGAGGAAACGTTTTGTTGGAAAAGTTTTCTTAGGATACATTTTGTGGGAAACGTTTTTTAAGTGCTCCGAATCCAATTCAAATGTCGGGATTTAACAGTAAGGGTGATCAATAATGGAATTAAGCCAACCGCCCGACAGGGATTGCTGCATTTTCACTTTAAAAAATATTGCAATAAAAAAAAATTTCCAAATCGTCCATACGGTTGCGAATTGACGATTTAATATTGAAGAAATCACCGTAAGCCCCCCCAAAAAAATAGTTTGAAAAATTTCATAATTTATACAATTTTCTTGGAAATTTTATGTTGAATTCAAAATATTAAAATTAAAAAATTATAGCCAAATAACAGGCCAAAAATCTTTTTTTTTATCTTCTAATGTTTTTGATGAGTTTTCTAGCTCTAGCATACAATTTTCAAGAAAATGATGTATATAACATTCGCAACCGTATTGACGATTTGGAAATTTTTTTAATGCAATATTTTTTAATGGAAACGCAGCAACCTCTGGTGGGCGGCAAGCTTATTTCTAAAAAAAGTCACTTATAAATCACTCTTATTTAACTGCAGTACTTATGCTGATTTTTCTTTTAAACTGGAATTCATAACAAGCGTTTAAAATTTGCTTTTGTTAATCTTTTTATTGTTTCAGGAAATACGTTGAAAATATTTTTCTTGGTTGTAATTTTTTAAAAAAAGTTTGGTTGAGAATTTGCAAATTGAATTTGGTTTAAACACTTTTTTTGATTCAATCTTTTGTTATTCATTTATTTATTTCGAAAGTTAAGACATTTTTTCCTGATTTTTATTTTTATTAAATTTTTCTTTTCTATTTTGGTTTGTTTTTGTTTACTTTTTGCATAATTTTATCATTTAACAAATGATTTGGAACAAACTAGATATGTAGAAGAATATAAAGTTTCAGCGGAGAAAAAGAGAAAAAGATCTTGAAGAAAATATAATTTGTTAAGTGAACCCGTAATTTTACAGTGTCTAAAACCATTCACAAGGGTTCCTAATAAACCTTCATCTTATTGAAAATATCAATAAGTTTTATCTATTTAAACCCAATTCCTATCATCCTGACATATTTAACCGTGTATGATCTGTAAAGCAATTTGTTTGAAGGATTTTAATAGTCAAATAGTTAAGTTTGATTTCCAATTGTCCTTCAGGGTGAATGAATTATTTTTAACCCCCTNTCTATTGATTCATTGATGCAGTTGCTGATGCATCTATTGATTCATTGATGCAGTTGCTGATGCATCTATTGATTCATTGATGCAGTTGCTGATGCATCTATTGATTCATTGATGCAGTTGCTGATGCATCTATTGATTCATTGATGCAGTTGCTGATGCATCTATTGATTCATTGATGCAGTTGCTGATGCATCTATTGATTCATTGATGCAGTTGCTGATGCATCTATTGATTCATTGATGCAGTTGCTGATGCATCTATTGATTCATTGATGCAGTTGCTGATGCATCTATTGATTCATTGATGCAGTTGCTGATGCATCTATTGATTCATTGATGCAGTTGCTGATGCATCTATTGATTCATTGATGCAGTTGCTGATGCATCTATTGATTCATTGATGCAGTTGCTGATGCATCTATTGATTCATTGATGCAGTTGCTGATGCATCTATTGATTCATTGATGCAGTTGCTGATGCATCTATTGATTCATTGATGCAGTTGCTGATGCATCTATTGATTCATTGATGCAGTTGCTGATGCATCTATTGATTCATTGATGCAGTTGCTGATGCATCTATTGATTCATTGATGCAGTTGCTGATGCATCTATTGATTCATTGATGCAGTTGCTGATGCATCTATTGATTCATTGATGCAGTTGCTGATGCATCTATTGATTCATTGATGCAGTTGCTGATGCATCTATTGATTCATTGATGCAGTTGCTGATGCATCTATTGATTCATTGATGCAGTTGCTGATGCATCTATTGATTCATTGATGCAGTTGCTGATGCATCTATTGATTCATTGATGCAGTTGCTGATGCATCTATTGATTCATTGATGCAGTTGCTGATGCATCTATTGATTCATTGATGCAGTTGCTGATGCATCTATTGATTCATTGATGCAGTTGCTGATGCATCTATTGATTCATTGATGCAGTTGCTGATGCATCTATTGATTCATTGATGCAGTTGCTGATGCATCTATTGATTCATTGATGCAGTTGCTGATGCATCTATTGATTCATTGATGCAGTTGCTGATGCATCTATTGATTCATTGATGCAGTTGCTGATGCATCTATTGATTCATTGATGCAGTTGCTGATGCATCAAGCACTTAAAGAATCTTTAAGTTAAACTTCCTACTTGGCTAAATTGGATTTTCCACGTTATATAAACAGAGAAGAAATCAGTTGATTTGATAAAAATTAATTTATTTTCTACTTTTAGAAATACACAGTTAAGACAAGGAATAAGAATAAAAATAAAGATAAAAATGAAGTTATGTAGAACAATGTAACAATGGTTAATATAGTTTATATAATTAGTTAGAGGGAAAAGAAATTATAACATTAAATTTGAAATCATCAACATTTAAAACGATGCTTAAAATATCTGTTTCAATTAAAATTATTTTTTTTGACACACTTTAAAAGCAATGATTTTTGTCAAGTTTAGTTTAGAATTTACATTTGTTTTTCTAAATTCATCATCCAAAATGATAGTAATCCATCACCAATCAATTCAAAATGTTTAACATAAAAGTTAAAAATGAAAATGTGATTTTTTTGGAATCGTGAAAATTTTTTTGAAAAATACTTTTTTGAGGTTTTTCAATATTTCCTTCTTCTTTATATCTTGATCCTCTAGCGTCAAAGAAAAGTCAAATTTGTTTTCCTCAATGTATACATTATATAATTCTGGCAGTTTTGGTTGTGTGCACTACTCTGTAAACAAATATTGCTAATTGCTGCTGTTAAATGATATTAATAGTTCACGGTGTTGAATTCAATTAAGCCTATAAAATCCTCGTAAACACTTTTAGCCTTCCACACAGTTTAATTTTACTAGAATTCTTTTACAAGAAAGGAATTTAAAACTGGTATTTATTAAAGATCGTCCTAACAGTATATCATGAACTCCTTTCGTTTCATCATGTTTTGATACCATGCGCGGGTAAACGGTCGGAGTATCTATGACTATGATATAAACATATGAGCAACCCCAGGCCGCACTCCAGCTAGTTTCATGAATAAAAGAGAAAGTGTTAAAAAATTGTTAAAAAGAACTAACTTGAAAGCAAGTCGCAAAGGTGCAGCTAAGACTGAGTATTCAGGGTGCGTGATGTTTCTTGTTTATGAAGTTTTCGAAATGAGGATTAACTTTGAAATTAAACATTTACTCTCTACTCTCTACTCTGTACTCTGTACTCTCTTCTCTCTACTCTCTACTCTGTACTCTCTACTCTCTTCTCTCTACTATCTACTCTCTACTCTCTACTCTCTACTCTCACTCTCCACTCTCTACTCTCACTCTCTACTCTCTACTCTCTACTCTCTACTCTCTACTTTCTACTCTCTACTCTCTACTCTCTACTTTCTACTTTCTACTCTCTACTCTCTACTCTCTACTCTCTACTCTCTACTCTTTACTCTCTACTTTCTACTCTCTACTCTCTACTCTCTACTCTCTACCCTCTACTCACTACTCTCTACTCTCTACTCTCTACGTCTGAAATTTAACACTTCAAATAAATTTGAGAAAATTCACATAGCACTTTTTAAACTGAAAGGTTTCAAATTACTTCCATAAAACAAATGTAACCCCCATTCCATGCCCCCTATATATCTAAGCCCTCTCAGTTCCAACAACCCATTCGTAAACTAAATTTCAGCGAAACCCAATATATTCGTGATTTTCTAAAATTTTCAATTAATTAGTTTTGATTATTTCAAAATGTTTTCAAAAAACACGTCTGGATTTTATTGATATAAGGTCTCTGCTGCTTTTAGAAGG
>NW_019397087.1:102439-103538 GCF_000591075.1 Eurytemora carolleeae
TTCATAAACCTTCCCTGGAGTCCCTAGATGTCCCACCAAAAATTTGGGCCCGATCGGTTAATCCGTTTTGACGTTTATTGGATACAAACAAACAGACAGACAAACAAACAAACAGACAGACAAACAAACAAACAGACAGACAAGCCAAATTTATATATAGAAGTTGCAGTCACATAGAATATAACTATTATTTTAGTAAGTAGTACTGTTAGCTGAGATTAGAGAACTATTGATAAAAGAAATAGTTCGATGTTGCAACAGCTATATTCATACATAAAGTAATAAATAGCTAGTAAATAGCTAGAAGGATGCAATGCATAAAGCAGGAACAATAAAAATAAAATAGCTATTTAATAGCTCAAAGGAATTAATGCTTAAAGCAGAAATTGATAAGGCTTATTAGCTCAAAGGAATTAATGCTTAAAGCAGAAATTGATAATGCTTATTATAGCTCAAAGGAATTAATGCTTAAAGCAGAAATTGATAAGGCATTAGCTCAAAGGAATTAATGCTTAAAGCAGAAATTGATAAGGCATATACAAGTCTATGTCTATAAGACATGTATAAAAGACATATATAAAACTAAAACTGCCATCTGGAAAGTCTCAACCCAATTATGATCAACTCTATATTTATATTTACTTGTATATAAAAGTAGTAATCTCTGTATGTTTCTTTGTATGTCCGATCATAACTCAGGAACCCTTTAACTGATTTGCATCCAATTTTGATTTAGGAACTCGGTAAAACCACGGGTTTTATTTATCCTAAATTGACTTTTATACGTAAAGTTTAGTTTTCAGGCAAAGCTGGGTTCCCCAGCTATAGTTTCTACATTATACATGTAGAAAGTCTTAATATAGTAGAGAGTAGGGATAGACAGAGAACTGAAAAGATGGATAGTATGTCTAGGCTAGAGAACTGAAAAGATGGATAGTATGTCTAGGCTAGAGAACTGAAAAGATGGATAGTATGTCTATAAGCTAGAGAACTGAAAAGATGGATAGTATGTCTATAAGCTAGAGAACTGAAAAGATGGATAGTATGTCTATAAGCTAGAGAACTGAAAAGATGGATAGTATGTCTATAAGCTAGAGAA
>NW_019397087.1:103675-119006 GCF_000591075.1 Eurytemora carolleeae
GAAAGTTTAAAGTAAAATCATCGAGACAAAATATTGGCTCTGTAAAATAATAATTTATAAAAATAAAAAATAGCGAATCTGAAGATTTTTAAACATTTTGTGTAAAGTTGAATCACATTTTAAAGACTTGGTCGACTTTCGAGCGTCGCAAAGCTTTTGCCTTTGATTTTACCTCTCTTTAGCGCACTTTTACGATCGGTATAGAACTAGAAGCACTTGTTTATTGCTTTAGTGTTTAAGCAGTAATTGACAAATTCTCATAAACTTTTAGGTTTGAGTTTTCAACCTACGGGCTGCAGAATGTGATGTGCTGTATATAATTGCAGTATTCACCTTTTTTGGGAAAGTAGTTTTGTCATAAACTCTGTGGGAAAATGTGAAACCAATATTAGAGGGGAAGAATGGGGAAAATTAAACACAAGATGTGTTGCTATGAGGGAAATCAGTAACAAAAGAAAAGAAAGTTTAAAGTAAAATCATCGAGACAAAATATTGGCTCTGTAAAATAATAATTTATAAAAATAAAAAATAGCGAATCTGAAGATTTTTAAACATTTTAAAAATCTTAAGTAAGAACAGTGTAAACGTGTATTTATGTCTTGAAATGTTGGTTCTTATACTAATAATCGTTGATGAAATGAAACATAGATCATAATAATAATAAAGTAAACACCGGCGTAAAAAAAGAAACTTGATGATTTACAAAAAATTACGTGGATTTCCATTCCAAATATCTTCCTGTGAGAAACAAATACAATGAAAACTAGAAATCTCGAGGATAATATGGAATTCATCTTAATCTTTCGTCTGGCGGACAAATAAATTCAAATATTTTCAGAAACATAGTTTAAGAGACAAAATACGTAATTTCAAGTGACCCTCATCTGAAGGGTTACATGCCTGATTCACAACAGTACTCTGTAAAGTTTTATTATAATGAAGATCTTATAGTTCGTCTTAGTGATGTAACTTTGCCAGTTTCCTTCCCCGTCGCTGCTGCATAAATCACCGATCTATTTCGTAGATATCCAGTAATTGAAAATGAACAGTTATCAAATTAAAAGTATAACTGAAAACCATTAAAGGCTATCAAATAAAACTAAAAAATGAAGCGCTCTGCCGTACAATGAAATGGTAAAATTAAAGATTTTCCTCACAAAGTTTCTAGTAAATTTTATTATTCTCTTTATTCTTTCCCTTGTTTTTATTGTTTTTATTTCAAACATTTCTATAATCTTCTTTTATCTCACTTCAAACTTCTTCAAGTTGAATCATAGAGTTATGGAATTTTATTGATGGACTATTTGGGTTATAAAAAGAACTTTTTCTTCACCTTAATCATACATGATAAAATGGTAAATGAAGACAACTTCTCATAAATATACAGTGCTCCCCAAAATAAAATGGTAAGCATTGGCGACTTCTCAAAATATACAGTGCTTCCCAAAATAAAATAACACGCATTGAAAACTTCTTATAAATATACAGTGCTCCCCAAAATAATATGGAAAGCATAGACGACTTCTCAGAAATATTCAGTGCTCCCCAAAATGATATGGTAAGCATAGGCGACTGCTCATAAATATACAGAGCTCCTCAAAATAATATGGTAAGTGATGATGACTTTTCATAAATATACAGTGCTTCTTGAAAAATAGATTGCATATTAAAGAAAAGCGTACATTTTCCTCCATTTGTCCTGCCGGGATATATTGTATTATATTATTTATTCATAAAGGATTAAGATATAGTTTATGTCACGCAGTTTTCAACAAAACATTTAATCAATAAATACTTTCTCCTTCTCTCACTCTATACCAACGCTACGAATATAATTCTTTTCTAGATGCATTAATCCAAACACAGGAACTGAGCTGGGAACTTTAAAATGGGATACCGCTAATCCCGACTGCTTAATCCGAATATCCAATGTGGACACTTAATGTCTTGCTTAATTCACTCCTTTACGATTTGGTAGAGAAAAATCAAAAACCGGTTTTTTAAAATTAGAGAAACCCTCCCGTTTCTCTATAGTAATCTTTAATGGCGCGCAAAATTTCAAATTTTCCGGTGGTTGATTTTTTTACACTTTTCAAGATTAGGTTAGTCTCGAGATTAAGAAAAAGAGAGGATCAAGCATTGATCTCGATATCCACCATTCTAAAGTTCCTAGCTCTGATTGCTCCCCTAAATCTTTAACTTTCTATAAATTCCTATATCTTTGCAATCTTTTTAATCCAATTCATAATTTTAAACATCAAAGGTCTACGGCATCTGGTTGAAAAGAGCCTCAAAATATAACCCTCACTTTAACCCTTCACCCCTACAATTCCACACCCCCACTTCAACCTTCCTTTCTTCCCCCCCCTCCCCCAATTCTCCGGTGCTTGCTTGTGCAAAACTGTAAACTTAAAGAATTTACTCCCAAAGTTTCCGACAGGAATTTAATTTCTACTCTAGGCCGGATTCTTACCTATCAAAAGTTGCTGGTGGTGTCGGTGACACATGTCAATAAAGTTGCATGACAACTTTAACAACTTTAAGAAGCTTAAAGAAGCTTTAAGAACTTTGAATAAGATTTTTAAGCTTTAAAGCACTGTCGACGTAATTTCAAGAATGAACCTTGGACATGCAGGATTCACAAGAGTACCGTTTAAACCTATATCCGACCTGTAATGCGGAAGCTGTTGTCGGTTTACTATAGTAGAGTTTAATTCTGACAAGATGACCTACTGTTTCTGTTGCAGGTTTACGTGAAATTATGTCTACAGCCCCTTTCACCATGACAGGAGACATTTTTTTTTAACAAAATTACTTCATTAGCCAGTTAACGAGGAGAATCTTTTTTTTGCGTCGTGTTTTCAACTTTTGCTTACTTTTGTACACTTAATTAATTGTTGAAAAACTTTTGCTTGCCTGAAGGGAGATTTTTTAAACAGGGTTTTTAGACAGCAGCCATTTTTACCTAAATCTATATCTAAAATAAAACATCACAGCTTTTTTAGAATAACTGCCTTTCATGAATTTGAATTACAAACAGACCTTGAATTATGCTTCAATTTATAAACACTTATGACACTCTTGGACTTTGTTTAGCTGTGTAACGTAGGACAAGTTTAAAATATATTCCCTCACTTTCATTCGTTTACAAGACCCCTCCCCCCCCTCTCCTACTTCCCATCTTCTTTTCTGGACTCTGCTTTTATAATTACTGTTTACGCTATTCCCCCACATACCGTTTACCGAATACTAATATTTGGCCGCTAAGAACAAATAGATTGGAATTATTTTATTTTTAATAACATAATATTGGATCAGGCAGTTTTGCGTTTTATCATTTCGAAATTCTAAATTATTCTTAATTCTTAATCTCGATGGAATGAATGGAATGGTTTCCAAACTGAACAGTTAGAAAAAAAAAAAAAACACATTTACAGTTTTTAAAAAGAAAGTTAACTTCTATTTTTGTTTGTTTGTGAAAACTAGATTTTTGTTACAGTGTCGTTTGTATTACTATTTATATATATATATACATAGACGTCCTAGTATATAGAACTCATCAGTATGGCTGAATTTTTATCAGTTTTTGATTTTTGCAGTTGACAGGGCTTGAACCATGAATCCTAAGAATATATATATAGGTCACCTCTTTTGTTTGGATTTGCACTGTTTTTGTCTAAACTCTAATGGTTAAACTTTATAATTTTCTGTTTTATTTGTCATACCATGCCATTTATCATGAAATTTGTATTATTTGGGAAATATTAATTTATAAATGACATTTTTTCCAAAGTTTTATTTTTATTTTCTTGATTTTTAACAATTTGAGATATTTTTTAAAGTTAAGTTTAAGTTTAAGTTTAAGATTTTTTTTCTTTAATTAGTTTTCAGATTAAAATGTTTTATAAAATCCACAAAAATCTAAAATCTATGAATTATCGGATTCCCTTTTATTAAAAATCTTGCCTGTTCTCTTTAATTAATTCAATGCCGCATTGTAAACCCTAAATTCTTCGCTCAGCAATTCTAAGAAAAAATATTAAAATCAAATAATAAATTGTTAAACATTTATGAGTTTATATTATCTGGATGATGATAAAGAATCTTTTAATTCCTCGTAATCATATTCTGTATTCTGCAAAACCTTATTCTATTCTCATTCTATTACTTTTCATATAATTCCCTCTATCCATCTAACCAGCAATCTTTCTATCTATCTATCTATCTATCTATCTATCTATCTATCTATCTATCTACCTATCTATCCATCTATCTATCTATCTATCTATCTATCTATCTATCTATCCATCTATCCATCCATCCATCTCTCCATCCTTCCATCTATCCATCTATCCATCTATCCATCTATCTATCTATCTATCTATCTATTTACCTATTTACCTATTTACCTACCTACCTATCTATCCATCTATTTAACTACCTATACGATCAAATATCTAATGATTGCAGCAAAGTTTTTCAAAACAAACATTGATCTTAATTACAACGAAACAATAATATTGGATTAATTATAAAATAACAAACACTGCAAAGAGCATTCATTACTAATTAATTAGAATATAAAACTATTTGATTAATTAAGTAATTAGCAAATGTGTTCCGCCCTAACCCTCCTTGCCCAAGTGCAATCATGCATATAACTCTGAATATTATACATATTTAATATACATAAACTGTACATTATGTGAGTAGTTGTAACCCAGATTTCAGTTCAGTTCATATTCAAACCTCGGAGAACTAACTCAGAACCTTTAAAGTATACTTTACTAAATGTATTTACAGAACTGCACAGTGTACACTGTACATATAAACTAGGGTTTCCAGTGAAAAAATGCGAAATTTCGTATTTTTTTGCGAAAATTTTTTTTCTCGCTAAAATGCGAAACACAAAATAGTTTTGCGAAAAAAAAATCCCGCCAAAACCATAAGTGTTTTAGCTGCAACAATTGAATTCTGTCCGTCCATGTACATTCACCCAAATCCAGCTAGCCATGAGCCAGCCAATTACAGGAAAGAATCTTTTAAATCGATCATATTTTTTGCAAAGTTTTCGTAATTTTTTCTCATAATTTCCGCTTTTTTTCCGCGAAATTTTTAAATTATTTTTTCGCGAAATTTTTGTATTATTTTTTTCGCATTTTTCTCGAAATTTTCTAATGATATTTACTTTGGAGAAAAAAAAACTTATCTCAAATTAAAAATTTGTTTAACCACTAAAATAGTTATTTTTTTTGTTAACATTTTTATCCACTTTTTAAAACTTTTTTATTTGTCCAACCGCTGAAAAAGTACATTTTTTTTGCTTTCAACCGCTGGGTTTCAGATTTTCAACAAATTTTAGCTTTCAACCAATGGAACAAAGTTTTACTTTAAAAACGTTTTTGTTTTCAATCGCTGAATTAAGGATTTGAATAATAATTTTTTTGCTTTTAACCGCTGGTTTTAAAATTTTTCAGCATTTTCAACAACATTTAGCTTTCAAAAACAATTTTCTTGAAAAACGTTTTTGCTTTCAACTGCTGGTTTCAAAATTTGTCACCAACTTTTTTTCTTTCAACCGCTGAGTTCATGATTTTCAACAACTTTTTACTCTTAACCTCTGAAAAAATGATTTTTCTTGAAAAAACCGTTAGGTTTAAGATTTTAAATATTTTTTTTGCTTTCAACTGCTGGTTTAAAATTTTTCAGCAACTTTTTTGTTTAAGATTTTCAACAATTTTCACTGGAAAACAGTTTTTCTTGAAAAATGTTTTTTTTAACCGGTTTAAGATTTAAAACAATTTCTTTGCTTTCAACCAGTGGTTCAGATTTTTCAGCAACTTTTTTGCGTTCAACCGCTGGGTTTAAGATTTTTCAACAACTTTTTACAAACAAAATTTATGTTAATGTATGAAACCCAGTGGTTGAAAAACTGTTTTCCAATGGTTGAAAGCAAAAAGCTGTACAAAATCCTAAACTCAGCGATTGAAAGCAAAAGTTGTTCAAAAGTCTTTAACCCAGCGGTTGAAGGCAAAAAAGTTGCTGAAAAATCTAAAAACGAGGTAAGAAATTATTTTAATATAAAAAATATTTTTCAAGAAAAATTGTTTTTCAGTGGTTGAAAGCAAAAAGTTTTCCAAAATCTTAAACCCGGCGGTTGAAAGCAAAAATAAGTGATTTTATAAGTGTCTGGTAAAACCATTTGCTTTGTAACACCATCAAATACACTATTGCTATAATGTCGTCTTCCTATTCCATTCTTATCTGGTTATAACTGTATGATACAGTTAAAACAATAAATTTATATTCTTTAGATTACATTCTTAGAAGAGTTTGAAAAAAGAATTATATTATTATCTAAATAATTATCTTCATTCATATATATATATATATATATGTATATATGTATATATATATATATAGCTATAGCTGGCCATTGGCTAAACGGCTGGACCACATTATCTGATTTTATTTGGAGGAAACCCATGGTGTAACGTAGGCTAAACAAATTCGAAATTAGTTTTCTTCTTCAAAACTAGAATTTTTAGTTTGTTTTTTTATTTCACGGGCAAGGCCAGGCACTTCATAGCTTGTTTTGAATAAAGATGGTTACAGACACTTAAACGAAAAATATTTACTCTTTTTTTAAATTTTGTAAGATTTTAAACGAATTTTTATTTTTCAGGTATGTTTAAATGAGATGCTCAATTAAAATATACAAATGTGAAATGGTTTGCAATCGTGTTTCAGAAAAATTTGTATAATTTTGGTGTGCCATATTTTAAACCCAGCCCTGCATAATCAAGTGGGGTTGCCCCTCCCCCCACCCCCTTCTCCCCATGGAAACAAAAAATCAAGCCCCCTGGAAAATTCCTGAGTACGCCTATAAGCAAACCAACTGCAGCAAACTAATCTTATTATTATATTAAGTGACATATAAGCGTTGCGTATTGTATAGAAACTCAAGATAAAACAGTATATAGATATTGAAGATGTATGTGGTGTATGCAAGGAATTGAACACTCGAAACATGCTCAAAACTCTCCACTGATTCCATTCAAGAGGTCACGTAGTACGATTTAATAGAAACATATAGGTGTTTAACATTTCGAAATTCAAGCCTGGTATTTCCAGTATATTCAGGCATGCATGCAGTCTACAATGGATGAGTATAGATTGAGCCCAGACCTAGAGGGAATTCCAAGCCGGTGCAGTGTATTAGCACAACATTTATATTTTAGGACGGGAAAAGAAATATCATCAGTTGAGGGACACGTTTTCTCAAGTTATCAGCTACAGCTGCTTCACTACTATCCATGTAATTATCAGATTTCTCAAGTTATCAGCTACAGCCCAAGCTCCAGCTCCATCCATCCTTATAGATTTAGAGACCAACGCAACAATTCAGACAGATTTAGAGACCATCTCCAGCAATCCAGATAAATTTGCAGACCATTTCCAGCAATCCAGATATATTTAGAGACCATTTCCAGCAAACCAGATATATTTAAAGACCATTTCCAGCAAACCAGATATATTTAGAGACCATTTCCAGCAAACCAGATATATTTAGAGACCATTTCCAGCAAACAAGATATATTTAAAGACCATTTCCAGCAAACCAGATATATTTAGAGACCATTTCCAGCAAGCCAGATATATTTAGAGACCATTTCCAGCAAACCTGATAGATTTGCAGACCATATCCAGAAATCTCCAGAAATCCTGTTAATCATTAAGTCAAGAAACAAAACTTTAATGAAGAT
Organism: Eurytemora carolleeae; assembly: GCF_000591075.1. NCBI lineage: Eukaryota > Metazoa > Arthropoda > Copepoda > Calanoida > Temoridae > Eurytemora > Eurytemora carolleeae. The sequence goes on from NW_019397087.1 coordinate 111,442, forward strand.
GAGCAAGTGCTATATTTCTGCCCAAACTAAACTATCTATTATTGCACTGCTAGAGCTGATAGTTAATATACATGGCTTGTTTGGAGCAATAGTTATACATAAACTATTCATTAGTTCAGAGCTGAATTATGATGCAATTGTGTACACCCATGCATTCCTCGTTTTGCAGTACATAATCTGGAATTCTGGAATTATATGCCTCGGGATATTATTCTACGGAATAGTAACCAAAAATTCTAAATACGTTCTTATCAATATTATTTCAAGCATTATTTACATTTTTTCCAGCATCTCCTTCCTAATCTGGCAATACTTTTCAACAGTGGATTCTGGGTGGAAAACAGAGCAAATTGTGTTTATAGAGGATTTACTGCGGATAGGATGTTTATTTTGGTCCGTCATGTTCTTCTTCATACTTGCAGCGAAGGTCTCCTGTAAGCAGCAGATGGAGCCGATTAAGAAGATTGATTTAATTTCACCAATATAGTTTCTTCGTTTTTTATTGGAATGAGATACACGGACTAAACTTAATAAATCTCAGAAATATAATATTGTTAATCCTTTACAAAAATTAAACATTGGAAGCTTTCTCAGTTCCAGAGATAAAGTCAATTTACAGTGATAACCAGAAAACTCTGGAGTCTGGAAGTCGACTATTAGACTTAATTTATGACTCTATATAGTTCAATGAACCTGAGGCACAGTAATTGTGCAGTGTATAAACAGACCCGGCCATTTTACTTAATAAGTGATTTAAGTTAAGTTATTTGTCTTGTAACAACATCTAATGTACTTCAGTATTTCTTTAACGTCGTCTTCCTGTTCTGCAGTTTTCTGGTAGTCACTGTATTTGGTTTTAAAGTCTGAACCCAAATAACCAAAGAAGGTTGTTAAGCTCTGTTGGCCATAGATTAGTTACCTAGATTTATATTCGATTGGGGAAAGAAAAGGAGTTAATTGAATGATAGGCTTGTTAGATAATCTGCAACAGGGTGTGAGATTAGTTAAAAGAAAGAGCTAAGAATACAAACATCCCGCTTTTTATTGGGGTTCACCCTACAAAAACGTCGCTGGTTGTCTTTGATATTTCTGATTTTTTCTCTTTCAATTGTCAAGTTACCAAGTACAAAACTTTTAGAACAAAAACTAAACATTATTAAAATTATATTGTTGATAAAAATTCACCTTTTCATCAATATTTTCCAATTTTTCATTGTGAGCACATTGTACCTAAATACGTACATATATCCAATCAGCATTTTATTTAAAATTTCCAACATTGTGTTTAGTACACAGCACTTTATACCTGATTAGCCTAGTTTTTTGCTTAGCCTCAGGGGATGCCAAATTAAGTTTTAATACTGCGTTACAAACAAATTATAAGAATTCAGAGACGACTGTACAAATTTCATCAAATTTTAATTCTGTGATTCTTAATTCTAGCAAATGTAAACTTTTATTGTTTTTGATTTACTGTAAAACAAATGCTGGCATAATAAAAAACTCCGGATTAGGCCAAATAGAACGTTTTATATCAACATTAAATGTTTAGTATTTTTTGGGGGGGCATTTCTGTAGGTTAAAAAGAGACTTAAAGGGAGTGACTGTCTAGGTTTGATAGTTGAACTAAGAGTGCAGTATTATAGAGAAAAATATCAGGATTCATTTGATAACCATTAAACGTTTGTAAGTTCTATAAAAATCACGAGGAGGGATTATTCTGGAGGCTTGCTCTCATGCAGTATGAGATTTTTAAAAATTATTTAAAAATCTGGACGAAAAACGTAAAAACGTATATCTATCTATCTATCTATCTATCTATCTCTTTCTACATATCTACCTACATATCTATCTATCTATCTATCTATCTATCTATCTATCTATCTATCTATCTATCTATCTATCTATTTATCTATCTATCTATCTATCTATCTATCTATCTATCTATCTATCTATCTATCTATCTATCTATCTATCTATCTATCTATCTATCTATCTATCTATCTATCTTTAGATCTATCTATCTATCTAGCTATCTAATCTGGTCAAGTTATCATTGTATGATAAAACTGTCATCTCTGCACAGAGTAAATCAAAATGCAAATGTGTAGGCGGGTGAGGGGGGAGGTGAGGAGGGGTAGGAAGAGGGGGTACTCTGGGTAGGGAGGATGGATAGGAGAGGGCTTCACTCCAACTTCAGAGTATTTAAAAAAAAAACAGAAAAACTGTTCAGGGAAAAGTGGAATTTATTGATTTTTAAAATCTTTTACTTTTATTCGTATGCTCAAGTTCTCTTTCGATCCGTCCTGAAAACTGTTTTCTGCAAGTTACTTTTCAATATTATAACCTGTTTTCGGTTGTTGAAAGCAAAAAATCACTCATCCCATCCCCGGCCCCCTTAAAGAAGTGCGGGTGGGGCTGTTTTAAGCGATGTAAACCCTGCAATATTTATAATTCTGAGAATCTCATACAGGGTATGGAGGTTAAAATATCAATGAAGTGATTGATAATTTTATAAAAATGTGAAACAATACAGTGTACATTGTAAACTTTAAATAACCTCTATGTATATTTAATTGTTTATAGAGCATCAACACTTTCTGTGTCATAGAAACTTCAGAAAGTGGAAAAGTTAAACTATATTTTTGATCTTGTTTATTTCGTTGAGAAATGAGAATACTAGGAGTCGTATCTTTAAAAAAGAATAGATAGATAGACAGATTTATATATATATACATATACAGATATTAGAGGTATATATATAGAAACATAGACAAATATATTATTACGCAAACAGAAAAATACTGGAATATTCTGCAGTCGAGATTATCAAAATTATCAACTATCAAAATTGTCAACTTTCAAAATTATCAACTAGCAAAATTGTTAACTGTGACAAAACTGTCATCTGTCCAAATTGCCACTCGGCAAAGTTTCATATGGGTAACCAACCCCCTGGTAAGAACTCTTAGTCCCAATAAACATTAAAATTAAATTGTCCAACTAAATTTTTTAGAACACAATTTCAATACTTAAAATAAAAAACATTGATTTGGGAGTGACACGCTATTTTAATGTAATGGATTAGTTTCATACATACAAATATTTTTATAATCGTTTCAATTCTTTGTTTGAAATAATTGTATAACCATTTCATTTCTTTGTTTGAAATAATTTTATAATCTTTTCAATTCTTTGTTTGAAATAATTTTATAATCTTTTCAATTCTTTGTTTGAAATAATTTTATAATTATTTTAATTCCTAGTTTGAAATAATTTAAAGTCATACAAGTGCAGACTTTTAGTTTAAACCTTCTCAACTTTGGAAGATTTTTTTCCCACTGAAAAAAATTAGACCTTGATTTGCTGCCATACAAAGATTTTATTTTTACACTAATGTTTAATAAACAGCTAGGACTTCATCGTCAATAAGATATAGTGTTTTTTTTAGAAATTCTCAAAGAAACTGTCCAGATATTGAAAAAAAATTTTAAGAAGATGAAAACTATTACTTTGGGTAGTTTTTAGCCTTTTGACTCGTTTTTTTAACTAGCTTTACGTTTTCTACATACGATTTTTAGCAGACGTTTGGTTTAGGTGATAATGTAAAATTAAAGTAAACTTCATGTTAAATTAAAACCTTACATTGTTCAATAATAATTCCTCTTAACAAAGATCATATGAAAGTATATTGAATTTTTTTGTCTAATCAAATAAAGTTTTTCCTCTCCTATTTGTTTGTAATAATTTCAGAAGATAAAGTCCCACCAATAATTCCCCATAAAGACCTTCTTTTTTTAGTGGATTTTGTAAAAATAACTAAATTTATTACATGAAAACGTTCGATCTATACCTGTTGCTTACAGTCAATATTAATTTTTCTACGAAGTTATCTAATTAACGATTTCAGACGGTTTGAAGATTGTTAATAATTTTTAAACTAGAAATAAAATATTTTAGAGCGACAGCAAGATGTCTCTCTAACTGATGTTAAACCTGTCCAAAAAGAGATGTTTTTAACCTTGACAACATTATAACGAATCTTTTTAACCTTTACAACATTAACGAATCTTATTGTTAATTATTGGAACACAATTGTGTGATAATTTGGCATATTTGCGCAGATATTAATTTATTCTTTTTACTTTTTTTATTTTATTATATTCTTTAAAAATTTATATTTTTTAACCTCCAAAGTAAAACCACCCTTCTTATATATATTTCAGGAAAGGTTTAAATTATTTTCCAAATCTGATTTAGATTATATTATTTTAAACTTTTTCTGGAATTTGTTATTTGAAAGGAAACCTTAGAATCTGTATTTCTATAGATGAAAAATAGGAAAGATAGATAAGTAGATAGATAGAAAACCAGTTTATTAGATAAAACAATCTACTGGATAAACCAATCTACTGGATAAACCAATCTACTAGATAAACCAATCTACTGGATGAACTAATCTACTGAATAAACCAATCTACTGGATAAACCAATCTACTGGATAAACCAATCTACTGAATAAACCAATCTACTGGATAAACCAATCTACTGTAAACGGCTGAACCGATCAGTCCCAATGTTTTTGTTGGATCTTACATGGCCCCAGGGAAGATTTATGGCCGGTCGAAATTGAAAAAGTTTACATAGCAAAATGAGCATTGCACTTATGATGTACGTAGAAAAAATGACGGATTTAAAAGATAAAATTATTAATAGAAAAAGTGGCGCGAAGTGTCCTGAAACCCTATTTTACATATGAAGCACTAAGCTGTTCTAAAAATTGTATTTAACAAGAAATAGTTCATCTATGAAATATAAACAACTGTTTGTGCCACAAGTATGTTACAACATTTAAACAGACACATTTAATTTGTTAAAACATTAAAATGTTTGTGTAAGATTTGGTTTAAAAACAGACGGTGATTTAATTTTCACTTTCTTTGTTCAAGATACCGTGACAATTTGGATTTGAACACTCAAACCATGATACCACCATATATTTCTAAATATAAATAATATTCGGGATATTAATTTTTAAATCTTAATGAACGATAAATGAACATATATATTTCAGAAGCATTTGGTTCATCAAATACAAATGAAATACTGAGACCGAGTTTAATAAATTGGAGATTTCGCTGAACTACCTACCGCCGGTTCAAATCATGAATCATCGATTCAACTCCTCATGAATCAGTGATTCAGGATTTGAACCGGTGGTAGGAAGTTCAACGACCTCTCTCCAATTTCATTAAATTCCGTCTTTTAATTAAAAAATGATAAATATATCTACCGTGATTTATACTCGATCTCATTTCTAGCCAACTCTGCGTTTTATAAATAATAAAATTAACATTTTTTTCCAGGTGAGTTTTGCATCAGACAATGGACAAGTGTTGAATTTTTGGTTCGGAGAGTTAAGCACACTGTATCTAGCTATAATATATAAAAAGTTGTAATTTCTGTTTGTCTGATTGTTTGTTTGTCCGATCATAACTGAGGAACCCCTGGACTGATTTTCCTCAAATTTTGATTGGTGAATTCGGGAAACCCAAGGGAATGTTCTTAGCTTGGTTTTGAGATTCTATAGGTCGAGTGGGTCTATAGCTAAAATCTTAATTTACGACAAGGAGCGGGTAAACGGTAAACTTTAGCCTGGGCGACGCTGGGTTCCCAAGCTAGCATTATATATATGAGTCATTTAAATAACACTTGTCACTAAGATCCAGGCAGCTAGGAATATTGTGCATCCTTTTTCAAATACCGGATCGACTTTGAAACGTCACAATGTCCTAAGCCTTTAGTTTTACCTTGCTAACTTATAGCGTTTTTCTGGCCCTATGCATATACATTTTAGAACTATCTTGCTTCTAGGTTTAGATTAATAAAAGTAATTGGCAAAATGCTGATAGTTTTTTATATAAGTGCGCGCACACTGCCACTGCTGATTTTGGATTTTAAATTGTTAAAAAATCCTGTTTTTAGAACTTTTTAGTTAGATCTGGCGCCAAATAACAAAAATACATTAACCTTAATTTCAAATCATATTCTGCAATCTACGGTGGTAGACGATTATATTAATACAATGAAGACGACTTTAGATTTAAATTTAAATTTAAATCAATATGTTAAACAGCATGGATACACATAAACATAGAAGTCAAGAGAAGCTGTTAGCAGTATCTATTTTAAAAGTCGTCTTTATTGTATTGATATAATCGCTTACCACCGTACATATAACTTTGTAAACCGGGGGATGTTTGAAAAAAATGATAAAAAAATGATATTATCTGTTGCCGGTAGTAAAATCTAACTGATAAGCCAGGCTACACTGTAAAAAAGCGACCTCATACCTTAGACACCCTAGTATTTAAAGTGCAGGAGACAAGAGGGAGGAGATATTAAGACTGATATGTCTAAGTGTGTGGGTTGATAATCAGACAAACAATTTTACACACAGGCAGCTAGGCAATATAGACAAAAACATGATGGAAATATGAATCAAGAAAAATTCATTGAAACTGCTTTATTGCATTATATTGCATGACAGAATCTAAATATATTAGAATGTGAAATGAATAAATGATCTGATTAAAAGTATGAAAGTTTGTATGAATTAAATTGAATTAGAATGAATATATAAAATAAGTTACTGAAGAAAGATAAGGATGGGTAAAATAAATGAATGAATGAAAAAAATGAATGAGTTGAGAGGACGAATAAACGCATTTAATGAATGAACGGATGAAATAAATGTTTGAATGGAAAAATGAATGAGATGCAGTTAAGTCGATGGAATGTAAAAGGACGAAAGAATGAATGGAAAAAAAGAAAATGTGAATTGAGCATAGAATGGATGAATGGGTGAATGAAAGAAATGATGAATAGATGAATGGAAAGAAGGAGGGAATTAGGATCAGTATATTTGGGCATATGCAAGCTATAAACTAAGTATTAGACCGAAGTAATTTTGATTTGATTGTAGCATAAAAAAGGCATAACTTGGTCAGGGCTTAAATGCAATATGCAGAAAGGAGTGCAGATTCCATCTGAAAGAAACAATCAAAATTCTCGAAGAAAAAGAGTGTGAACAAAAGTACAGAGGAAAAGGAGAGGGAAAATATTTAGAATTATTGAATTATAAATTATAAAGTGAAAAAAAAAATTAAAGAAACAGAAATAATGAACTCAGTTTATCATAGAAAAAAAGATAAAAAGGTCTAATGAAAAATTTTCATTCTTTTTCCATGTGACACTTTGTCTAGGGACACTTTGTCGCGAAACACTTTTTTAGAAATCACTTTGTCAAAGGACACTTTGTCAAGGGTCACTTTGGAAAGGGGCACTTTGTCAAGGGACACTTTGTTATGGGACACTTTGTCAAAGGACACTTTGTCAAAGGACACTTTGTCAAAGGACACTTTGTCAAGAGACACTTTTTCAGGGATTACTTTGCTATGTGGCACTTTGTAAAGTGATACTTTGTCTGTCGATTCATTGCTATATGTGGCACTTTTCCTTTTAGGCTCTTTGCTATGTGACACTTTACTATGTGGCATTTTGTC